>NC_069499.1:1378135871-1378345871 GCF_027579735.1 Bombina bombina | reverse complement strand
GAGTTTAGTTATGTTCCACCATGCTTTTATAGGATTATATATAGTTTTTAATCTTTTGATTTTTTCTGGGAGCTTCTTTGGCAGGCAATGGATCAAGGCCAGTGGGAGATATGGATCACACACACTACGTTCAAGTTCATTATTAAGAACATAATTTTTAGAGAATATCCAATCCATAATTATACGTGCGAGAAAGCTAAGGTTGTAAAGTCTCATATTTGGTACTGCTATACCTCCATATTCCCTTGGTGCAGTAAGCTTAGTAAGGGATATCTTGGATCTTTTCCCTTGCCATATATATTGTATAAGTGCAGAGTTAATTGAGCGGATATCTTTTTCTAACAAAATTAATGGGACATTCTGCAGGATGTAGAGAAGCTTAGGGAGAAGGATCATTTTAAATAGTTCTGATCTTCCAGAAATAGATAATGGTAGGTGCTGCCAGTCCCTTAGCTTCTCTTTGATGTTGATTAATATAGGGGAGATATTCAATTTGTATAGGTCTCTAAAATTAATCGGTATGTGGATCCCAAGGTATTTAAAAGATTCAGAGACCTCTTTAAATAAAGAGTTAGCGAAAGAGTTGTTGTTTCTCCTTAGCCAGCAGATCTCGGATTTTGATTTATTCACTTTATAACCCGAGAAAGAGCTAAAGTGATCGGTGATTTGAAGGAGTCGTGGTATATTGACCCTTGTATTGGAGAGGTAAATTAAAAGATCATCTGCATATAGTCCGATCTTTATCTCATAATTCCTAATTTTTATGCCGTTAAGTGTTTCTCGAAGCATGATTGCAAGAGGCTCAATTGCTAGATCAAACAGGAGTGGAGAGAGAGGACACCCCTGGCGAGTCCCCCTTTTAATTGCAATTGGGGGCGAGAAAGTATCATTTATTATCAGTCTTGTTTGGGAATAATTATGCAAGTTGTCAAGAAATCTGGGAAGATTTCCTTTAATCCCAAACTTTGTTAAGGATGTCAGTATATGATTGAATATTACTGAGTCAAACGCTTTTTCTGCGTCGATAGATAAAATGGCTAAATCTGGGGTGTCCTCTCTCTCCAGCTCCGCAGGAGGAGTACTCTGGATATAATCCAGAGTAACAAGAAGTTCTCTGATTTTTGCAGCTGAATTTCGCTTATTAAGAAAGCCAGCTTGGTCTGTGTGGATTATTTTGGGTAAAATGGTCTGTAGCCTATTTGCTAAGATGGAAGACATGATTTTGTAATCAGAATTCAGCAAGGCAATTGGCCTATAAGATTCTTTTTGCGAAGGATCCTTCCCCCCCTTTAAGATCAAAGTTGTAAAAGAGGCAGAGAAGGAGGGTGAGACCGATTTGCCATCAAGATAGATATCATTGTAAAGATTGGCCAGATAAGGCGTTATTTCACATGTTAAAATTTTATAGACTGCATTCGGGAGTCCATCTGGGCCCGCTGCTTTATTGGAGGAGAGATTAGAGATTACCTTCTCTATCTCTTCTTTTAAGATTGGAGAGTTAAGACTAGTTATCTCATCGGCTGGAATTACTGGATGGGTGATTTTGCTCCAGAACTCTGAAGCTTTTGCATCATCATATCCTCTACAAGTATATATATCCCGAAAATAGTCTATGAATAGATTAGATATATCTTCCGGTTTCGTTAATTGCTTCCCGTCATGTACGAGTCTTTCTATCGTTGGTTTACTTCCTTCGTTTTTAACTAGTCTGGCTAACATTCTCCCCGATTTATTTCCAAATCTGTGTAGCTTAGCTTGAAATCTAAGTTCTCTGTGTGTTTCTTGAGTCAGTAAGAAAGTGTCCCTACTATTTTTAGCGCGGATGTATTTCGCCCAATTTAATGGAGATTTTTCCAGTAGGAAGTGATTATATGAGTTAACCAGAGAGTTACATATTTCTCTTTCTCTTAATTTAAGCTTTTTAGATAGCATTGCAGCATAGGCCGTGATTTCTCCTCTAAGCACTGCTTTTGCAGCCTCCCAGAAAATTTCTGGGCGCTGCACATAGTCTTTATTAAAATTAGCATATTCAGAGAACTTATTTCTGATCCAATTTTTAAATTTAGAGTCGGTATTAAGATGATAAGGAAAAAGAAAGCGCGACATTTTAGGCCGGTGATAATCCAAATATAGTTCAAGAGAGATAGGTCCATGATCGGATAGAAGAATTGGCATTATTTCGGCTTTAACTTTTGTGATGGATAAACGTTCATCAGTGAGAAAGAGGTCAATCCTAGAAAGGGTCTTATGGGCTTTAGAAAGGCAAGTAAAGTTCTGGACATCTGGATTTTGGACTCTCCAGATATCTCGAATTGCAAGATTATGTTGAATTTTCTTAAGTATTTTAGAGTCTAGATTATCTTTTTTCTGCTTCAGGTGCTTAGCCTTATTCCTAAGTCTGTCTAAGGGGCATTGTGGGGCCATGTTAAAGTCACCCCCTAAGATTAAATGACCTTCGTTAAGCAAGAGAAGTTTAGATTGCATTAGATTCCAAAACTCTGGATCAGAGATATTTGGACCATATATATTACATAGTGTGTAGATTGCCTGGGCAATCTTAAATTTTACCAAAACATATCTCCCCCCAGAGTCAGCCTCAGAGTGCAAAACCTTTACTTCCGCTTTTTTTCCCAATTAGAATGACTACCCCTCTTTTTTTCCCAACACTTGGTGCTATAAAAACTTCTTTAACCCATTGTGCCTTTAATTTTAGAGATTCCTCTAAATTTAAATGGGTTTCTTGAAGAAGGCCGATATCTGTGTGGATCTTTCGTAAATGGGTAAGGATCGCCTTACGTTTAATGGGGGTCGAGATGCCACCAACATTCCACGACACAATTTTCAGTTTATTTAACTCGCGTGACATTTACATCTATAGAGAGGGAGAAAAAAAAAAAAAAAAAGGGGAAAAAAACATAGGGGGAAAAAAAAAAAAAAAAAAAAAAAAAGCAAAAACCCATTCATACATGCAGTCGCAACGTCCCCAACCCATGGGGATTCCCTAGTCATAGGCGTTATCCCTTCCTTATGTGTAAAAATCAATTTATAATTAAGAATTTATCGTCTATAAGAAGCTCTCAGCTGTTTGAGCATCTTCAAATAAATGTACGGTGTCATTAACTACAACTCTGAGTTTAAAGGGGTAAGTTATAGCAGCACGATGTCCCTTATGTATGAACTTGGTACAGATGGGAGCTAGTTCTCTTCTTTTAGAAGCTGTATAAGCTGAGAAATCTTGAAAGATTAAGATCGTAGCATTGTCTATAAGGATTGGTTGGCTTTTGCGATAATATTGTAATATCATGTTCCTGTCCTGGAAATTCAATAATTTCGCTATTATAGGTCTCGGGCGTGTAATGTTTTTATTGTCTGAGCGAGGGTTACCTACTCTATGTGCTCTTTCCACTATGATTGGATGATAAGTTGTGGGAATTTTTAAAGCTTTGGTAAGTTTATCAGATATAAAAAGACTTAGATTATCGTATTGCTTGTCCTCTGGAAGGCCTATAATACGTATGTTATTCCTTCTGGAACGATTTTCCAGATCCTCTAGTCTGTCATAGATTTTTTGCATATTATTACTTGAGGTCTCAATTTTTGAGGTGTGTATTGTTGTTAAATCATCTAGATCTGATATTCGTTGTTCCATATCCTGAATTCTAATTGAAAATTGCTTAATCTCTTGAGATAGTGACATAATATCTTGTTTAATCTCTGACCTAAGGGCGTCAAATTTAGGTCCTAGGGCCTCTGATATACTGGTGACCAGATTCTGTAGGGTAGTGGATTCAGAAATAGCTACCCTGTGTGGTGAAATAGGTAGTGTTTCAGCCACGAGTTCTTGAGTATTTTTGGTTTTCTTATCCCTTTGTCTGGCTGCCATATTTGGGGAAAGTGTCTTGGTTGAAGTGGAAAAAAATTTATCCATACGCTACGTGGGTGTGTGTGAACGTGAAGAAGAGAGTGCTGAGTGATAGTGGTTGATGGTGAGGAAGAAAAAAAAAAAAAAAAAGGGGGTGGAAAGTGAAAATGTGAGATCCCGGAGGGGGGATAGAAACCGGGAGAGTGAGAAGTTGTGAGTGTAGTGATAAAGAAAAAACAAGGCAGTCAAAGTAAATCAGAGCGAAAAGAAAAAAATAAGTGTTTCACGAGACAAGAGAATGATAGTATCAGCTAGTTTGTACTGAACTACCCTTAGATTGTCCTTAACTAAATCAATCAAGGTATTTTGCAATTGTACTGTGGGTTCAAATATGTGAGTTTAGTGACATTTCATAGAGTAAGGTGCCAAAAGAAAAGAAAAGAAAAAAAAATTATTCAAGCTTCAGTGATATGTGTCTATAAGAATAGTGAAATTTTTTAAATCAGTGTCTATACCTAAAATAAGGAAGAGATCTCTCCCTTTTTCTGTTGTAAAGATTAAAGTTGTTTATTTATACAGCAATTATAATCTGGTTCAATATCACCTATTAATATATTTCATAAGTTACAAGGAGCTATTATAGCGTAGGCTTGTGATGAATCTGCTTGTCTCAACTATGTGCCAGAAATTTTGTATGAGGTAGAAACTACCTCACTTGATAGCAGTATTTGAGAGGACCTATTTTCTTTAGTTTGAGTAAATGAAGTAGACCATCTTCAAATGTGACCATCTAAGGATAGATTTAAACATATACTCTAAGACAAGAAAGCAATGATTCTAAGTTTATAACTATTGTATATACAGCAAAGTGAAACCCTAGCTTAGTTCATACAATACTATATTTTTGAGAGAAAAGATATAGTGCTTAGCCATACGAAGTGTTTAAACAAAGAGTTTCAAGTTAGGATTTCTCCTTTTCTGACCACAGTTTCAGAATAGTTAAAACATCATATTTAGAATAACATCTGCAATTAACAATATTAGCTTTTCTCTGTATGAACTAATTGAGACATAATATTTGAGAATTTAAAGTATTTGTTTCCCATTCAATAAGGGCAGTTCTTACAGCATATAGACTAAGATGTGGGTGTTTTTTACAAGTAGAGTTCGTATTGAGACAAACAGTTCCCTTTTTAATTTAAGTGGTCTGTATCACCAGCATACGAGAGAAATGAATACACATTGACCAAAGGAATTATTGAGTAGCTAAGACTTTTAACCCGGAGGGGGGGGGGGTATAACTTTCCCCGAAAACTGAGAGCCAAGCAGCCCAGAGGCCAAGTTAATCAATGTGTTAATAGTCCCAAGACTCTTTTTCCTCCTTATCTCCCCCTGCAAAAGCTTGGTTTTATGTGGATAATACAGTTATTTGGTGGAGGCAGGGAGAAACAGTTAGTGAGGGTGAGAAAAATAGTCAACCATATTACCCGTCGAAGATCAGGATGTCTGCAGACAGGAGAGACCCGTTTTCTGGGGGCACCCCTCTCGCGCAGCACCGGTGGGAGAGGGGCGTCCGACCAAGTTTTCTGAGAGGTAGACGGTGTTAGGCAGCTGCCGGGAGTCCAGGGGTGCTCAGGAGAGGGAGCTGTAACGGAGACACTCGTATCTGTTATGTGGGTAAGGCTCCTGGATACATGCAGCGGTCGAGTCCCCTCACGCAGCACCGGTGGGAGGGGACTGAACGACCGAAAAAGGAAGTGCCCAGTTCAGAGCCTCTCTATCCGGTACCGCCGTCAGTAATGATCCGCAGTGGCGTCTCTCCTGAGCAGCAGATCCCGGGTCTGTACAAGGTAAAATAAATTAAGTTGAAAGGGTCTCTTCTTCTAGCCGGGTAAGGTTAGAGTGGGATCCGTGTCGTTTTTAGCGCCCTTAATGGAGAAGACAGCCGGTGGAGCTTCAGCATATTAGGCCTCCTTGGGACTTATCCTCTGGTTAGCTGAGAAGGATTCAGGTGCAAGAGAAACGACAAAATCCTTTAGTGATTGTCCCTTAATAGGATGATATTTTAAGGAAGAGTGATAGATCCTATAACTACTGCAGTTTGCAGCCCAGTGCTTGGAATGGCACTGTCCGGTTCTAGTAGCGGTGAAATTAGCTAGGAAAGCCACCCTAAGGTAGAGGGTTTAAGCGCGAAGATACCGCCAAGGCTTGGGGTGGAGGTGATGCTGCACAGGTGATTCACCTAACCACACACCTGAGCTCCTCCTCTAGAACCGCCCTAGAGCATGCAATTTTAAGCAACTTTCTAATTTACTCCTATTATCAATTTTCTTCGTTCTCTTGCCAGCTTTATTTGAAAAAGAAGGCATCTAAGCTTTTTGGTTCAGAACTCTGGACATCACCTTTTTATTGGTGGATGAATTTATCCATCAATCGGCAAGAACAACCCAGGTTGTTCACCAAAAATGGGCCTGCATCTTACATTCTTGCATTTCAAATAAAGATACCAAGAGAATGAAGAAAATTTGATAATAGGAGTAAATTAGAAAGTTGGTTAAAATTTCATGCTCTATCACGAAAGTCAAAAATTTGGGTTCAGTGTCCCTTTAATATTAAGTTGATTAGTATCACAGAAGCAGGTGTTGCAGGAGTTTGACAAGAACCTCAGAACACAACAGGAAGGTAACACCAGAGCTTGACATGCTGATATCTTTAGAACACTGCAGGCAGGTAACACCAGAGCTTGACTTGCTGATATCTTTAGAACACTGAGGCAGGTAACACCAGAGCTTGACATCCTGATATCTTTAGAACACTGCAGGCAGGTAACACCAGAGCTTGACATGCTGATGTCTTTAGAACACTGCAGGCAGGTAACACCAGAGCTTGACATGCTGATATCTTTAGAACACTGCAGGCAGGTAACACCAGAGCTTGACATGCTGATATCTTTAGAACACTGCAGGCAGGTAACACCAGAGCTTGACATGCTGATGTCTTTAGAACACTGCAGGCAGGGTAACACCAGAGCTTGACATGCTGATATCTTTAGAACACTGCAGGCAGGTAACACCCAGAGCTTGACATGCTGATATCTTTAGAAGACTGCAGGCAGGTAACACCAGAGCTTGACATGCTGATGTCTTTAGAACACTGCAGGCAGGTAACACCAGAGCTTGACATGCTGATATCTTTAGAACACAACAGGCAGGTAACACCAGAGCTTGACATGCTGATATCTTTAGAACACAACAGGCAGGTAACACCAGAGCTTGACATGCTGATGTCTTTAGAACACTGCAGGCAGGTAACACCAGAGCTTGACATGCTGATGTCTTTAGAACACTGCAGGCAGGTAACACCAGAGCCTGACATGCTGATATCTTTAGAACACTGCAGGCAGGTAACACCAGAGCTTGACATGCTGATATCTTTAGAACACTGCAGGCAGGTAACACCAGAGCTTGACATGCTGATATCTTTAGAACACAACAGGCAGGTAACACCAGAGCTTGACATGCTGATATCTTTAGAAGACTGCAGGCAGGTAACACCAGAGCTTGACATGCTGATGTCTTTAGAACACTGCAGGCAGGTAACACCAGAGCTTGACATGCTGATGTCTTTAGAACACTGCAGGCAGGAATCTCTCTGAACATGCTATACCAGATAACAGTAGGCTGGAGTTACACTGAAGCAGGTTGTAACTCTGAAAGTCAGTACAGGATCACTTACAGCAGGCTGGAGTTAAAACTATTAAGTAGAAATGTATCACTATCATTTATTTTAAAACAATTGCTGAATATGACCCCTGACAGCAGCATTTGGCTCTTTTAGGAGCTGGATTTCTTCTTGAGTAAGTGCATCACACAAACATCTGGATTTGCACAGATATCATTGTGTACTGAACTTCCATAAGAAGAAATCCGGCTCAGAAAAGAGCTGAATGCTGCTGGTGACGGCCATATTCGCCATTACACAATGAACATGTCTACTATAAAGGCCAACAGGAACAAAATCAGGATCCACTGAATCTTAGTCAGGGTCAGGCAATGAGACAATAACAATTGAGCAGCAGCACAGGCACTATCCAAATAGCAAAATTCTAAACAATCCAAGTTCATCAACAGGGAAATCAGAACATCAGACAAAGGCAGTAGAAAGGAATCAAAACCACAATGCCAGAGCACTAAATTAAAGGTGAGGAAGCATTTTAAAGGAGACTGCCTAACAAAGTGCACCATAGGAAACAAGTGTGTGCAGGACAGCAGCTGAATCAAAAGGCTGATCATTAGAAAGATTCCCTCAGCAGCCAAAGTTCCCAAAATGGCTCACAGCTCACTAGAATGTGAGCCAGGTTCAAACCCCACCATGACAGGTCAAGCGCATCCTTTGTAATGCTTTAATAATAAAAAAGAAAAGAAAAATAGCAATACATTTGGAAAATCCAAAATGGTAGTTTAAAGCTCAGTATGGGCTAGGAACAGGCTTAAGGGTTAAGGTTCTGAGGGTGGAGAAGTATAGTAGTGGTTGCAACTATGTTGCAGTGTTAGGGGAGGGGATTTAGCTTACCTTTATAAGGTCTTGAAGGGAAGTGCAAAGCCTCTTTTTCCTGTCACCTGCCGGCTGAAGAGTGCCACTGGTTTGGATGTGAGTGGCACATGCACTAACTCAGGGAGTGTGATAAATGAGTGTGAGAGGGATGTTATTCCGCTTCCTGGAACAGAATGGTAGATGAGCATAGTGTGAAGGCTGGGCCTGTTTTCCTGGGGTCTGCTATTACTAATTCTGGTGGGGGCGGGCCGGCTAGGCTGGTTGCTTCTCAGGGGTCTGCGGCTAGGGTGGATGCTAGCCAGGTCGGTGGCCACACGTTGGATAAAGGTGCTTCCAATATTTTTTCTCTTTTGCATGTGGTTTTGGCTAAAGTCACTGCAGCTACAGCAGGGTTGGCCATTGGTGGGCGAGCAGCGACCATCAGGTCAGGAGGCAGACCTATGAGGCAGCGGAGACATGGCTTGAGAATCCGAGAGGCCATCTTCCAGTGGGGCAGCCACGGGAGCAGCAACTAGTGGTGGTGAGTTGTAAATTTATTCACATGCACGTACTGTTGTAGATGATTCTTCTTCTGAGTCTGGGTCTTAGGGTGAGGGGGCCCTGGGCTTGGTGGGGAAGGGTCAAAAGCGAATGTTCTGTATGGTGAAAAAATAGCAGCTGCAGTGTCTTCTTTGTCAAATAGGGGGCTAGGGGTTGGGAATACTGGTTCCTCTTTTGTGTCCCTCCCTTATACGGGTCAAGTGGACGGGGCGGATCGCAGGGCTGCTGCTCAAGGCAATACGTACCCATGTATTATTCATTCGCTGCACAGACACTTGAAAGGTAAGGTGGTGAAGAAGATTCAGGAGGGCAGGTTTGTGAATATTTTTGAACTGTCCCTGGATGCAGTCCAGGCAAAGGAGAGGAGTAAGGATGGCCCTGGACCAAAGAAGGTGAAGAGGCCGGAAACCTTTGAGGAATGGGAGAAATGTGTCTGGGTGCTGGCCTCTTGTTACTTGGATAAGAACCCGACGCAGGCACATGCAGTGCATAAGTAGAATGACACTATTGACTGGATTCGTGGTAGATTCAGGGCTGCCACAGGGAGAAACTTTGATGCAGAGTACAGGAGGAAGATGTCAGATAACCCTTCCTTGATGTTTGGGATGACCGACATGCACTTGTGGTCGTGTCAGGGTCATGAGAGGTCTCCCTCATTGCATCCTTCATCCTTTCGGTTGATGGGTTGCAAGGTTTGAGGGGTTTTCTTTGTGGACAGGTGCTTACCCATGGGGTGTGCTGTCTCGTGTGCATTTTTTGAGGCATTCAGCTCATTCTTGCATTGGGCGGTAATGTCGGTAGCAGAAAGTGATGGAGTGGCTCACTACCTAGACGATTTCCTGCTGGTGGAGCCACCAGGATCAAGGGAGTGTGCACGGCTGATAAAAGTCATGAGGCTTCTTATGCGGAAGTTCGGGTGCCACTGGCTGAAGATAAGACCCAGGGGCCTTGTATGGCTTTGACATTCTTGGGGATTGAAGTAGACACGGTGGATGTAGGTTGCCCATAGATAAGGTGGATAAGTTGCTGGTGGTGGTTAGAACGGCCATTTCCACAATGTCAATGTTACTAAGGGAACTTCAGTCACTGTTGGGTCTGCTCAATTTTGCATGCAGGGTCATACCGATGGGTTGTGTGTTCAATAGGTGCCTTGAGGCTGGTCTGAGGGGAAAAACAAATCCTAGGGACTAAATCAGGATCAATAGGGATATGACGGAGGACCTGGTAGTGTGGGAACGGTTTTTACTTCACTTTAATGGTGTTAGGATCTGGCATGATGGAATGGTATCGAGCGTGGAACTCGAGCAGTTTACAGATGCAGCTGGCGCAGTAGGGTTTGGAGCTTATTTTGGAGGTAAGTGGTGTGCGGGTTCCTGGCCTGAGGAATGGCGTACATTGGGTTTGACTTTTAACTTAACGCTATTGGAGCTTTTCCTTATTGTGGTGGCGTTGGATCTGTGGGCGGACACGTTAAGTGATCGTTCTGTCGTGTTCTGGTCCGACAATTTGAATGTGGTGCATGCCATAAACAACCTGTCGGCCTCTTTCCCCAGTGGTGGTGAGGTGTTTGAGATTCTTGGTCCTACTCTGTCTCAATCATAACATTCAGTTCAGGGCCAGGCATGTACCGGGGGTGAAGAATATAGTCGCAGATGCTCTATCTCGCTTTAATTGGGGGGTGTTTAGGAATGTTGCGCCACAGGCAGATAGGGTTGGACTGACTTGTCCCGCTTTCCTTTGGCAGTTGGCGGACTTGGGAGCCCCCTTTGGCAATTAGTGAAGGCGTCCTTGGCGCCCACGACTTGGTCCACTTACCAGAAACACTGGCGTGAGTGGCAATCTTTCTATATCTCTCAAGGTGGGGAAGCCTCGTCTGGATCCCAGGTACTGTTGCAGGAATGGCTGACCTGTATGCGGGTAAGTGAGATGCGACAAGGAGCAGTGCAGAGCCGGATGGATGCTGTAGGTTTCGTTAGTAAGCTGTGTGAATATCCGAACCCTACTCGGTTCTTTTTAGTGAGGAAAATTTTAAAGGGCTGGGGTCGCACAGAGGTGCGCAGGCCAATTACGTTTGAACGTTTAAGGGTTATGTTGGGCATGTTGCCTCATGTTTGTTTTTCGGAGTTTGAAGTTAAATTGTTTAGGGCCGCTTTCTCATTGGCATTTTTTGGGGCTTTGAGGATTGGGGAGTTGGCGGCTCCTTCTACAGGGGCGTTGGGGCAAGGTGTGCTTTATGAGCATGTGAAGGTGTATGACAGTGTGGTCATGTTGTTTGTCCCTCGGTCTAAGTGTGATCAGCAGGCAAAAGGAGTATGGTTGTCCCTGTGTGCTCAGCCAGTGAAAGAGCGTTGTCCAGCTCATTGAGTGTGTATGTGGCTTGCCGACCTACGAGCTCCAGTCAGTTTTTAGTGCATGCAGATGGATCTTCCAAAGTTTTGAAGAAATTACCGGTGCATGCGGGCTTAGATCCGGGGCAGGATGGCGCCTCATTTCTTTTGGATAGGGGCTGTGACTTCTGCAGCATCGGTGGGTTTGCCATCAGTGAGTATCTGTAAGTTGGAGAGGTGGAAGTCCAACATGTTTAAGTTATATGTTAGGCCATTGCGTGCTAGCAACCAATTGGTGGATTAGAGGTGTGGTTTTTTTTCCCCTTCAATTTTACTTTGTTTGTGTTTTTTATTGCAGGTTCCTCCAGAGCAGTTCGTGTCTGGCTGGTGGGTCATTCTTTCATTCATTGGACTGCCATCCGGGCCCTGAAAACACCATTGGGGCAGAATCTAGGCTTCCCGACTGATAGAGCATCACTTAGGGGGTTAGGCAGGAGGGGTTTATTGTGGAAGGATCTCCCGGGCTTGCTGCAGGATGCTCTGCATAGATGGGGTAAGCCAGATATTATTATATTGCACCTAGGGGGCAATGATTTGGGGGCAGTCCCAACCCTTGAGTTGATTAAAATCATCAGGTCAGACATAGCATGGCTCAGAACCTTGTGCCTGGGGTGGTCCTTGGATGGTTGAACATGGTAGCGCGGCTGCAATGGCGTTACATAGGGTCTTCCGGTGCCACTTACAGAGTTCATAAGAAACTGAACAGGATGGTGGGTAGGTTCGTGGCTAAGTCGCAGGGGTTTATCATTCGGCATGGTAATATCACAGCCGACAAGAAGGGTTTAATCAGGCTTGACGGAGTTCATTTGAATGATGTGGGCCTCGATATATTCTTGAATGACCTGAAGGTCACTTTAGCTACACGCCTTTAAGGCGGGCGCTTCTTGCATTGGCTTGGTTGGCGGCAAGAGTCGAGTCCGGCTCTTGTGGCGGGAGGTCATGGGCCCCATTGCTACATACGTAGGCTGAGTAAATGGGGTGGAGCGATGGCTGGGCCGAGAAGAGGGGCCTACAATTCCAAGCGGCTTTGGGTGTCCCTCCTATTAGGTGAGCCAAGTTAACTCCCTACAAATCCTGTTTTCCAGATGTGGGCGTAGCATGGGGCTCCGTCGCACTTTCTGATGGGGGCCTTGACCTCTTGTCTAACTTGAGCAAACAAAAGGCAGCAGCACCAGTGAAAAATAATCCTTTATTTAGGACAAAAGAGAAACAAAACACAACGTTTCGGGGCTCACCCCTTAGTCATGTGTACAATTCTAGCATGGTGGGTCATTATATTTATACCTTTCAGGTGGAAAAATTCACAGGTGAATCAATCACAACAATTACCATATATTGCCATCTATTGGCATACAACTGTCATTACATTCCTAAAAGTGCATATATTAAAAATACCAACCCTGATCAATCTTGCAAAAAATCACTCTACATCGCCACCCACAGGTAAATGTGACAAATTACAGGATATGTATTTACAAAAAATCAGACCTATATATACATGTTTCAAACTACAATACATCTGAGACATGGGTACAAAAAATGACGGCAAGGAATATTAATTCACATTATGTATAACATTTCTCATAGATTATTAATGACATGAAAATCTTTGCCAGAATTCACAGATTAAAACCTTTTACAGAAACAATGACCAATCCAGGTCCCTATTAAGACCCTTCGGATGTAAAGGATCTAATTTAAATATCCAAAATGCCTCACATCTCTTTAAAATTAGCTCTTTATCACCACCTCTCCTAGGTCTCTCTATCATCTCTATTATTTGAAATATGAGCTGGGAAATTTGGTGTCCTGCCTTAACAAAATGATTAGAGGCCGGGGCTTCCTCATCACCCCTCCTTATATTAGATTTATGTTGATTCATGCGTTCTCTAGCGTTCCTGGTGGACTCTCCAACATAAACCAAACCACACGGACATTTAATTAGATATATAATAAAGTCTAAGTTACAAGTGTAATGATCTTTTATATCAAATTTCCTCCCAGTGTGTGGGTGAATAAATTGACGACCTTTGATAATACTGCTGCAACTAGAGCATTCCAGACAAGGGTAACAGCCTTAATTCTTATCAGTATTGTATCTGGGTCCACCAGATCTAGCACTACCAATATAATTCTTAATGAGGGCATCTCTAATAGAGGGGGCTCTTCTATATGCAGGCATAGGATATTGACTAAACTCAGTAACCAAAGGGTTACAATCCCTAAGAATATGCCAATGTTTTCTGATTACATTCTGTATTTGTCTAGATTGTTTGTTATATTGGCTAACAAACACTAATCTGTCCTTATTCTTGTCATGCTGTGTACCAATTTTCTTCTCTTTTAATAGGTCCTCCCTACTTAATGCCAAAACTTTATTGATGTTATTATTGATAAGTTCCTCAGGATAATCCTTGTGAATAAACAGCCTACCCATCTCCTTTAATCTACTATTAACTAGATTAGGATCAGATACAATCCTTCTTACTCTTAACAGTTGAATGTAAGGCAGAGATTTTAAAAGGGGCCCAGATTGTTACGGTTAATGCTCTTTTTATATAAGTCTGCACATAGCTGATTCTCACCCTTATATACGGATGTATCAAAAAAATCAACTCTTGATTCACTGAATGTGATTTTAAACTTAATGGACTTAGTGGAGCTATTTAGATTGGCCACAAATTCTAATAGGGTTCCAATGTCGCCCCCCCCAAACGCCAAATACATCATCAATATAGCACCACCATGTGGCGACATATTGAATAAACAGAGGGTTCTCATACACAAATTTCTCTTCAAAAGAGTTCATGTATATATTTGCGTAATTGGGGGTGACATTGATCCTGAAAAATAAAGTAGTTACATTTTAAGATGATATTCAACAATTCTAGTAAGAAAGTACATTGCATTTTAGAAAACTTCCCACTAGAGGCCAGAGCACATTCAACGGCTCCCAAACCATTGGAATGACAAATTGATGTGTAAAGACTTACAACATCCATGGTATACAAAATATATTTATTACCAGAGAGCACCACCGTATTCAATTTCCGCAAAAAATCACCTGTGTCTTTAAGAAATGATTGAGCCTCTTCTACAAAAGGACAAAGTAAATTATCAAGATACCCAGCTATATTTGAAAAAATTGAATCGGTGCTGGCCACAATGGGACGGCCCGGGGGTCTTTCTGTGCATTTATGCACTTTGGGCAAAGTGTAAAAAACAGGGGTAATACCCTCATCTTTATCCAGAAAAATCTTAGTGTCTTGACTTATAATTCCATTTCTGCATGCCCACTCAAGTACAGCTTTGATTTCTTTTTTTTACCTCAAATTTGGGGTCACGAGGAACCCCCAAATACACTTCTATATCAGAAAGTTGGGATAGGATCTCTGAAATATAATTATCCTTGTTTAACATAACTGTAGTGCCGCCCTTATCAGCACTTTTCAGTATTATTGTTTTATTATCTTGCAGAGACCTCAATGCCAATTTATCAGCATGGGAAGAATTCATACATTGCATCTGCCGTTTGGCATACATTTTGTGTTGCCATTTCTTTATATCACCCAAAACTAAATTAGCAAATATATCAACACTATAGTTGCTAATATTAGGTACAAATTTACTCTTATTTTTTAAACCCAACTCTTTGATATTTAAAGGGTTTCCACTCTGAACAGCTACTTAAGAAAAGATACCTCCAGACTTCTTATTATCAGCTGCAAAAAACACTTTTAATTTAACAGAGCGAAAGAAACGGAATAAATCCTGTTGTAACCTAAAAAAAGTCACAATACTTCTCTCGGCAAAATTAAAGTCCTTTCTCCATCACCGCAACCTCATCACTGTTAGGCACATAACATGATACATTTACCGTTAGTGGGGGTTGCGCTTCGTCTTGGAGCGTGTCTGTCTGTGCTGTTTCACCTGCTGCTCCTGCCGTTGATGTGGGCCCTGCTTGCTTTTTCCGGCCTCGGTTATGCCTCCTCCCTTCACGCTGACATCGCTGTCGGATTCCCACTGGGGACATTCAGTGGTGGAGCCAGAGGAAGACGCCAAGGCCCTCTGACAGCATTACGTTCACTCGCTTGTGGGTCACGTGTCCATCTGTATACGTGACCGGATCTGTAGTCCTCCTCATCACGGGTAAATTTGGAGCATTTGCGGGCTTCCATCGTCTTTCTCAGATCATCCAATGTTGCTTTGGTATCATTCACCACCTTATCAGCTGCTTCTGCAGTAAGTGATATTTTAAGTTCTGCCTCTAATCGGGCCAATTCTTTTTTGTTGTTCCTCTATCTCCCTCTGCTGGCAATCAACGGTTAGAGTGATAATGTCCAAAGAGCATTTATTTAGAGTTTTTTCGAATTTACAGCAATACTCTTTATTGTCCAGCATGAGGGTCGGTCGGGCATTCATCCTAAGACCCCTAGGAATCCGTTTTACCCTATGATATTCTGCTAGTGTCATAGAATGCAGTTCAAACGAAAGATGTTTCTTGGATAGCTTTTCAAACAGCTTAGACGAAGCTTCCACCGATGACACTCTAAGGAAATCCCTAGAGCCAGCTAAGATTTCAAATAATAGAGAGGATAGAGAGACCCAGGAGAGGTGGTGATAGAGAGCTAATTTTAAAGAGACGTGAGGCATTTTGTATATTTAAATTAGATACTTTACATCCGAAGGGTCTTAATAGGGACCTGGATTGGTTATTGTTTCTGTAAAAGGCTTTAATCTGTGAATTCTGGCAAAGATTTTCATGTCATTAATAATCTATGAGAAATGTAATACATAATGTGAACTGATATTCCTTGCCGTCATTTTTTGTACCCATGTCTCAGATGTTGTATTGTAGTTTGAAACATGTATATATAGGTCTGATTTTTGGTAAATACATATCCTGTAATTTGTCACATTTACCTGTGGGTGGCGATGTAGAGTGATTTTTTGCATGGGCCCCTTTGCTACATCCGTAGGCTGAGTAAATGGGGCGGAGCGATGGCTGGGCTGAAAAGAGGGGCCTACAATTCCAAGCAGCTGCTTTGGGTGTCCCTCCTATTAAGTGAGCCAAGGGAACTCCCTACAAACCCTATTTTCCAGATGTGGGTGGAGCATGGGGCTCCGTCGCACCTTCCAATGGGGGCCTTGACCTCTTGTCTAACTTGAGGAAATTTTAGTACTCATCCTACCGCCATCCATAGTTAAGTCAGTTACAGTGTTATCGTGTTTTGAATAAACGTGACCTGTCATGGTTTTTTCCTCCATACCTGTTTCTGTGTTTATTTATGGTTAAATGTTTGGTAACTACACTGGGAAGCCTAACTAGAACTTTTAATCCCTTATGCAAATGCACTCTATGAAACAAAGTTGTCACAGTATGTTGTTTTATCTTGTATAAATAATAAAATAATTTCAAGGAGCTGGATTAACGCTTAAGTATATTCTTACACTAAGATTACTGTAATTGTATAGAATTTGGAGACTGGCACTTAACATAAACTGACACTAAGCCCCATACAAAGAGGAACAAAATTAGTTATTGAGTTGAATATGATAATCAGTTCTGTGTAATTAGAATGAGGAAGAATTACAATGCAGAAGAAAATTAGCACTTGCATTTACAATTATAGGAAAGACAAGCTGTTGATAACATTTTTATTTTGGAATGTTTCTGTTCCCCACCAATATGCTGAACACATTGCTGTACAAATTTAAAGGGCCATGAAATGCTAAAAAATATTGTAAACAGTTTTTAAAATTGACAGGTGCTTAAATCCAAGATATCCAATCTTAGATAAAAGGGGGAGCACTAACTTATCACTTTGAGATCAACAGAGAAAAATACAAAATTAATGACAATATAACCTCCACTTATCGATGAAATAATGAAGTTATGTGACCACTCATGTCCATAATTTGTTATATAAATGCCTAATATGTAACACCACGGCCGCTCTTCTCCAGAAAAGACATCTTGCACTTTCACACTGAAACAGACAAAAATTAAGAGATGCTTCGTGGTGCAGCACAGCTACAAGTATCCCAACTCTTCTCAAACAAGTACAGTATATGGCAAATATACTCACAAATCCACTTAATTATGCTGATTCACACAGACTGGGATCTCACAGTGTCCCAGCTCACTGCCTCCCATTAAGGGCAAATACTCCACAGCAGCTCAAAATGTTGGATCAAAATAGAAGGAAGTCGCGCTTCAAATAGAAAGTGTTTATGTAAAAAGCTGACTACATTAAAAGTTGGGGGAACAATTTCTCACCCTCTGATTAAAAACAGAACTGCTACGTGTTTCTCAGCTGCGAGAGCTGTTTCATCAGGCGTGTACTGTTCTCGATAGTCTCATAGTTAAAATAGAATTTAGTATCCAATCCCTGAACCAATCGACTGAATGTGATTGGATACTAAGTTCTATTTTAAACTATACTTGTTTGAGAAACGTTGGGATACTTGGAACTGTACTGCACCAGGAGGTGCCTCTTCATGTTTGTCAATTTTTAAAATAGAAGTCTTTATGGGATTAAATATATAAGGCACACAGAGAGAAGCGCACTCATAGGAACAAACAACCAGCTCAATAATATTGTTATACCCTGTTCTATGGCGATTTACCACCTGGGTGCAGCTTCTTTTTAGACCAGTAATGCTTTTCACAGAGAAGAACTTTCCTGTAGTATATCAGTCTGATCCCGCTAACTACGGTCAGTCCAGCACCGAAATACCAGACATTTCCTCTCTGAACAAGGAACACAGCAACCCCAGATGATCGTTTTGGCCTTCATTGGGCCTCGTCAGTGAAGTGTAGCCATATACCTCTAAGCACACTGAGCAAGGAGTCCACGGCTGGTTGCCCCTTGTTTCCTTTAGGGATTTTAAATACACACAGAGAGAAACCCACTCTCAACTAGCTCAATAACATTTGGCTAGATTACGAGTTTTGCGGTATGAGTGAAAAATCAGCGTTAAGGCTCATAACGCTGCTTTTTCACTACCACTGGTATTAAAAGTCTTGCAGGTTTAGGGGCACCGCACACATTTTAGGCCTTAACGCAAATTAACTTACGCAATTTGCGTAAAGTCTTTTTCAATGGGACTTCCATAGCGCCGATATTACAAGCTTTTTCTGGGAGGCCAAAAAGTGAATGGTACAGCCTATCCCACAAGATTCGTAACGCAATCTAAAGTCAGTAGTTATGAGTTTTACGTTACAAAGCTGTAGCATAAAACTCATAACTAAAGTGTTAAAAAGTACACTAACACCCATAAACTGCCTATTAACCCCTAAACCGAGGCCCTCCCGCATCGCAAACACCAAAAGAAAATTATTAACCCCTAATCTGCCGCTTCCGACATCGCTATAATAAACATATTAACCCCTAAACCGCCGCACTCATGCATCGCAAACACTAGTTAAATATTATTAACCCCTAAACCTAAGTCTAACCCTAACCCTAACACCCCCTAACTTAAATATAATTAAAATAAATCTAAATAAAAATTGCTATCATTACCTAAATAATTCCTACTTAAAACTAAATACTTACCTGTAAAATAAACCCTAAGCTAGCTACAATATAACTAATAGTTACATTGTATCTAGCTTAAGGTTTATTTTTATTTTACAGGCAAGTTTGTATTTATTTTAACTAGGTAGAATAGTTACTAATTAGTTATTAACTATTTACTAACTACCTAGCTAAAATAAATACAAATTTACCTGTAAAATAAAACCTAACCTGAGTTACACTAAAACCTAACCTTACACTACAATTAAATAAATTACCAAAATTAAATACAATTACCTAAATTACAAAAAAACACACTAAATTGCACAAAATAAAAAGACATTATCAGATATTTAAACTAATTACACCTAATCTAATAGCCATATAAAAATAAAAAAGCCCCCCCCCCAAAATAAAAAAAAAAACCCTAGCCTAAACTAAACTACCAATAGCCCTTAAAAGAGTCTTTTGGGGGGCATTGCCCCAAAGAAATCAGCTCTTTTACCTGTAAAAAACAAATACAAACACCCCCCCCAACAGTAAAACCCACCACCCACACAACCAACCCCCCCAAATAAAATCCTAACTAAAAAAAACCTAAGCTCCCCATTGCCCTGAAAAGGGCATTTGGATGGGCATTGCCCTTAAAAGGGCATTTAGCTCTTTTTCAATTGCCTAAACCCTAATCTAAAACTAAAACCCACCCAATAAACCCTTAAAAAAAGCCTAACACTAAACCCCCGAAGATCCAATTACAGTTTTGAAGACCGGACATCCATCCTCAACGAAGCCGGGAGAAGTCCTCAGTGAAGCGGCAAGGATTCCTCAACGAAGCCGGGAGAAGTCTTCATCCAAGCTGGCAGAAGTGGTCCTCCAGACGGGCAGAAGTCTTCATCCAGACGGCATCTTCTATTTTCATCTATCCGGTGCGGAGCGGGTCCATCTTCAGCGCAGAGCATACTCTTCAATCAAAGTCTTCTTCCCGAATGAAGGTTCCTTTAAGTGATGTCATCCAAGATGGCGTCCATTGACTTCCGATTGACTGATAGAATTCTATCAGCCAATCAGAATTGAAGGTGAAAAAATACTATTGGCTGATGCAATCAGCCAATAGGATTGAGCTTCAATCCTATTGGCTGATCCAAACATAAATTTTGTTTCTCCATAGGAATCAATGGGGCTGCGTTACAGAGCTTTACGCTGCTTTTTTGCAGGTGTTAGACTTTTTTCAGCCGGCTTTCCCCATTGATGTCTATGGGAAAATCGTGCACAAGCACGTAAAACCAGCTCACCTCAGCTTTCAGCAGCGCTGGTATTGGAGTGCGGTATGGAGCTCAATTTTGCTCTATGCTTACTTCTTGCCTAAAACACCAGGTTTATAAAAACCTGTAATATCAGCACTGTAGGGAAGTGAGCAGTGACAATAACTTGCAAGTTAGTACCACACCGCTCTTACCGCAAAACTCGTAATCTAGCCGAATGTTAGCCTGTTCTATGGCAATTTACCACCTGGGTGCAGTTTCTTTTTAGCCCAGTAATGCTTTTCACAAAGTTGAACTTTCCAGTAGTATATCAGTCTGATCCCACCTATTACGGTCAGTCCAGTGCCGAAATACCAGGCAATTCCTCTCTGAACAAGAAACACAGTGACCCCAGATGATCTTTCGGCCTTTATTGGGTCTGCGTTTCTTTTACATTTTTTCCCACCCACCCATCCCGTTATTTTTCTCTTTATCATTTGCATTCTTTGGGTATGCCCCCTTTTAGGCATACTAACCTTGTGACTACGGCACATTTCAGGCCACTTTCATTGTTTGTTCATTGCTACATTACAGTAATACTCAGAGTACAAATATATATGTATATATTTATAGAGAGAGTAAGAGATTTAAATATATTTTTAAAAATGAAAAGAACATTTCTTCTATATGAAGAACGTACTTTCAGCTTTAGCGCACAAGTGATAGCTAAAAATACTTTTTGTGGCACGCCCCATAGAAGTATATGAGGAGAGGGAGTTAGCGTGGTTGTGATATCTAAAGTCCTGAAGTTAGTGCACCGGTTTTGCTTGCATGCTAACTTTTTACTTGTAACACCTGTGCTAACTCAGCCACCCTATTTTTTTTTTTTGAGCGCAGTAAAAAATTTGTGCCACTTGTAATCTGGTCCAATGTATTCAGAGTACAGATGGGTTCTAGATATGTCAGTATAACAGTCCACAATCAAAGTCAAATTTATTCAGAGGTTTTCTTCAGAGAAGTGAGAAGCAAGGTGGCTTCTCAGAGTTGAACTCCCTGCACAGGCAAGGAGGCATTTAGCTCTTTTTCAATTGCCCAGACCCTAATCTTAAACTAAAACCCACCCAATAAACTCTTAAAAATAACCTAACACTAACCCCAGATGATCCACTTACAGTTTTGAAGACCGGACATCCATCCTCCACGAAGCCGGGAGAAGTCCTCAGTGAAGCGGCAAGGATTCCTCAACGAAGCCGGGAGAAGTCTTCATCCAAGCCGGCAGAAGTAGTCCTCCAGATGGGCAGAAGTCTTCATCCAGACGGCATCTTCTATTTTCATCTATCCGGCGCTGAGCATGTCCATCTTCAGCGCAGAGCATACTCTTCAATCGAAGTCTTCTTCCCGAATGAAGGTTCCTTTAAGTGACGTCATCCAAGATGGCGTCCATTGAATTCCGATTGACTGATAGAATTCTATCAGCCAATCAGAATTAAAGGTGAAAAAATCCTATTGGCTGATGCAATCAGCCAATAGGATTGAGCTTCAATCCAATTGGCTGATCCAAACATAAATTTTGTTTCCCCATAGGAATCAATGGGGCTGCGTTAGACTTTTTTCAGCAAGCTTTCCCCATTGATGTCTATGGGAAAATCGTGCACAAGCACGTAAAACCAGCTCATCTCAGCTTTCAGCAGCGCTGGTATTGGAGTGCGGTATGGAGCTCAATTTTGCTCTATGCTCACTTCTTGCCTAATAACACCAGGTTTATAAAAACCTGTAATATCAGCGCTGTAGGGAAGTGAGCGGTGACAATAACTTGCAAGTTAGTACCACACCGCTCTTACCGCAAAACTCGTAATCTAGCCGAATGTTAGCCTGTTCTATGGCAATTTACCACCTGGGTGCAGTTTCTTTTTAGCCCAGTAATGCTTTTCACAAAGTAGATCTTTCCAGTAGTATATCAGTCTGATCCCGCCTATTACGGTCAGTCCAGTGCCGAAATACCAGGCAATTCCTCTCAGAACAAGAAACACAGCGACCCCAGATGATCGTTCAGCCTTCATTGGGTCTGCATTTCTTTTACATTTTTTCCCACCCACCCATCCCGTTATTTTTCTCTTTATCATTTGCATTCTTTGGGTATGCCCCCTTTTAGGCATACTAACCTTGTGACTACGGCACACTTCAGGCCACTTTCATTGTTTGTTCATTGCTACATTACAGTAATACTCAGAGTACAAATTTATATGTATATATTTATAGAGAGAGTAAGAGATTTAAATATATCTTTAAAAATGAAAAGAACATTTCTTCTATATGAAGAACGTACCTTCAGCTTTAGCGCACAAGTGATAACTAAAAATACTTTTTGTGGCACGCCCCATAGAAGTATATGAGGAGAGGGAGTTAGCGTGGTTGTGATATCCAAAGTCCTGAAGTTAGTGCACCGGTTTTGCTTGCATGCTAACTTTTTACTTGCAACTTGTAACACCTGTGCTAACTCGGCCACCCTATTTTATTTTTTTTTGAGCGCAGCAAAAAATTTGTGCCACTTGTAATCTGGTTCAATGTATTCAGAGTACAGATGGGTTCTAGATATGTCAGTATAACAGTCCACAATCAAAGTCAAATTTATTCAGAGGTTTTCTTCAGAGAAGTGAGAAGCAAGGTGGCTTCTCAGAGTTGAACTCCCTACACATGCAAGGAGGCATTTAGCTCTTTTTCAATTGCCCAAACCCTAATCTAAAACTAAAACCCACCCAATAAACCCTTAAAAATAACCTAACACTAAACCCAGAAGATCCACTTACAGTTTTGAAGACCGGACATCCATCCTCAACGAAGCCGGGAGAAGTCCTCAGTGAAGCGGCAAGCATTCCTCAACGAAGTCGGGAGAAGTCTTCATCCAAGCTGGCAGAAGTGGTCCTCCAGACGGGCAGAAATCTTCATCCAGACGGCATCTTCTATTTTCATCTATCCGGCGTGGAGCGGGTCCATCTTCAGGACATCCAGCGCAGAGCATACTCTTCAATCGAAGTCTTCTTCCCGAATGAAGGTTCCTTTAAGTGACGTCATCCAAGATGGCGTCCATTGAATTCCGATTGACTGATAGAATTCTATCAGCCAATCGGAATTAAAGGTGAAAAAATCCTATTGGCTGATCCAAACATAAATTTTGTTTCCCCATAGAAATCAATGGGGCTACGTTACGGAGCTTTACGCTGCTTTTTTGCAGGTGTTAGACTTTTTTTCAGCCGGCTTTCCCCATTGATGTCTATGGGGAAATCGTGCATAACCACGTAAAACCAGCTCACCTCAGCTTTCAGCAGCGCTGGTATTGGAGTGCGGTATGGAGCTCAATTTTGCTCTATGCTCACTTCTTGCCTAATAACACCAGGTTTATGAAAACCTGTAATATCAGCGCTGTAGGGAAGTGAGCGGTGACAATAACTTGCAAGTTAGTACCACACCTCTCTTAGCGCAAAACTCGTAATCTAGCCGAATGTTAGCCTGTTCTATGGCAATTTACCACCTGGGTGTAGTTTCTTTTTAGCCCAGTAATGCTTTTCACAAAGTAGTACTTTCCAGTAGTATATCAGTCTGATCCCGCCTATTGCGGTCAGTCCAGTGCCGAAATACCAGGCAATTCCTCTTTGAACAAGAAACACTGTGACCCCAGATGATCTTTCGGCCTTCATTGGGTCTGCGTTTCTTTTACATTTTTTCCCACCCACCCATCCCGTTATTTTTCTCTTTATCATTTACCTTCTTTGGGTATGCCCCCTTTTAGGCATACTAACCTTGTGACTACGGCATACTTCAGGCCACTTTCATTGTTTGTTCATTGCTACATTACAGTAAGAGTACAAATATATATATATATATATATATATATATATATATTTATAGAGAGAGAGAGAGTAAGAGATTTAAATATATCTTTAAAAATGAAAAGAACATTTCTTCTATATGAAGAACGTACCTTCAG
Organism: Bombina bombina; assembly: GCF_027579735.1. Classification (NCBI taxonomy): domain Eukaryota; kingdom Metazoa; phylum Chordata; class Amphibia; order Anura; family Bombinatoridae; genus Bombina; species Bombina bombina. Next base: position 1,378,321,779 of record NC_069499.1, on the reverse strand, counting down.
CTTTAGCGCACAAGTGATAACTAAAAATACTTTTTGGAGCACGCCCCATAGAAGTATAGGAGGAGAGGGAGTTAGCGTGGTTATGATATCCAAAGTCCTGACGTTAGCGCACCGGTTTTGCTTGCATGCTAACTTTTTACTTGCAACTTGTAACACCTGTGCTAACTCGGCCACCCTATTATTTTTTTTGAGCGCAGTAAAAAATTTGCGCCACTTGTAATCTGGTCCAATGTATTCAGAGTACAGATGGGTTCTAGATATGTCAGTATAACAGTCCACAATCAAAGTCAAATTTATTCAGAGGTTTTCTTCAGAGAAGTGAGAAACAATGTGGCTTCTCAGAGATACACTCCCTGCACAGGCAAGGAGGATTGGTCAGCTCCATGCAGATTTTACAGCCTCCCCAATTGGCTGCAAACAGCCAGGTCTTGCACCCCCATAGGAATGAACAACAATAATATTGCTTATCATTGACAATTTTACACTTTGACTGGGGATTTGATTAATGATAAACAGCAATTTAAGATAACAAACATAATATTGTTAATAAAACTAATTAGGGAAAATTGTCATGCCCAGATGAGTGGAGGTCATTCTTGGCTGAGCTGTGTTCAGTGGAAGGGGCCCAGATACAGAGGTGTCTATAGTTAGTGCAACCTGGCGACTAGGAGGAGTTATAGTGGTAGAATTTCTAGAGCTTATAAGCTCCATTGACATAGTAAAGAGTCAAAATTAAACTTTCAAAGGAAACCTTTATTATTAATGTAATTAATATTAAGTTGATTAGTATCACAGAAGCAGGTGTTGTAGGAGTTTGGCAAATGCAGGTACCATGGGAGCTTGGCAGAGACAGGAACCTCAGAACACAACAGGCAGGTAACACCAGAGCTTGACATGCTGATGTCTTTAAAACACAACAGACAGGTAACACCAGAGCTTGACATGCTGATGTCTTTAGAACACAACAGGCAGGTAACACCAGAGCTTGACATGCTGATGTCTTTAGAACACAACAGGCAGGTAACACCAGAGCTTGGCATGCTGATGTCTTTAGAACACAACAGGCAGGTAACACCAGAGCTTGACATGCTGATGTCTTTAGAACACAACAGGCAGGTAACACCAGAGCTTGACAGGCTGATGTCTTTAGAACACAACAGGCAGGTAACACCAGAGCTTGACATGCTGATGTCTTTAGAACACAACAGGCAGGTAACACCAGAGCTTGACTTGCTGATGTCTTTAGAACACAACAGGCAGGTAACACCAGAGCTTGACATGCTGATGTCATTAGAACACAACAGGCAGGTAACACCAGAGCTTGACATGCTGATGTCTTTAGAACACAACAGGCAGGTAACACCAGAGTTTGACATGCTGATGTCTTTAGAACACAACAGGCAGGTAACACCAGAGCTTGACATGCTGATATCTTTAGAACACAACAGGCAGGTAACACCAGAGCTTGACATGCTGATGTCTTTAGAACACAACAGGCAGGTAACACCAGAGCTTGACATGCTGATATCTTTAGAACACAACAGGCAGGTAACACCAGAGCTTGACATGCTGATATCTTTAGAACACAACAGGCAGGTAACACCAGAGCTTGACATGCTGATGTCTTTAGAACACAACAGGCAGGTAACACCAGAGCTTGACTTGCTGATGTCTTTAGAACACAACAGGCTATTAACACCAGAGCTTGACATGCTGATGTCTTTAGAATACAACAGGCAGGTAACACCAGAGCTTGACATGCTGATATCTTTAGAACACGGCAGGCAGGTAACACCAGAGCTTGACTTGCGGATGTCTTTAAAACACAACAGGCAGGTAACACCAGAGCTTGACATGCTGATATCTTTAGAACACGGCAGGCAGGTAACACCAGAGCTTGACTTGCGGATGTCTTTAGAACACAACAGGCAGGTAACACCAGAGCTTGACATGCTGATATCTTTAGAACACAGCAGGCAGGTAACACCAGAGCTTGACTTGCGGATGTCTTTAGAATACAACAGGCAGGTAACACCAGAGCTTGACATGCTGATATCTTTAGAACACGGCAGGCAGGTAACACCAGAGCTTGACATGCTGATGTCTTTAGAACACAACAGGCAGGTAACACCAGAGCTTGACATGCTGATGTCTTTAGAACACAACAGGCAGGTAACACCAGAGCTTGACTTGCTGATGTCTTTAGAACACAACAGGCAGGTAACACCAGAGCTTGACTTGCTGATGTCTTTAGAACACAACAGGCAGGTAACATCAGAGCTTGACTTGCGGATGTCTTTAGAACACAACAGGCAGGTAACACCAGAGCTTGACATGCTGATGTCTTTAGAACACAACAGGCAGGTAACACCAGAGCTTGACTTGCTGATGTCTTTAGAACACAACAGGCAGGTAACACCAGAGCTTGACTTGCTGATGTCTTTAGAACACAACAGGCAGGTAACACCAGAGCTTGACATGCTGATATCTTTAGAACACGGCAGGCAGGAATCTCTCTGTACATGCTATACCAGATAACAGTAGGCTGGAGTTACACTGAAGCAGGTTGTAACTCTGAAAGTCAGTACAGGATCACTTACAGCAGGCTGGAGTAAATCAAACATGCTGGAGTCAAAACTTTAACGTATCAGTATCATTCATTTTAAAACAAATGCTCAATATGACTCCTGACAGCAGCATTTGGCTCTTTTTGGAGCTGGATTTCTTCTTGTGAAAGTGCATCACACAAACATCTGGATTTGCACAGATATCACTGTGTGTTGAACTTTCATAAGAAGAAATCCGGCTCTGATTTCTTTCACTCTGAAACAGACAAAAATGAAGAAGTGCCTCCTGGTGCAGCCATATTCCACACTGAGCAAGGAGTCCCCGTCTGGTTGCCCCTTTTCCCCTATGGAGACTTAAATATTAAAGGGACATGAAACCCAATTTTTTTCTTTCATGATTCAGATGGAGAATACAATTTTTAAAAAGTTTCCTTTTTACTTCTATTATCAAATTTGCTTTGTTCTCCTGTTATTCTTTGATGAAGATAAATCTAGATAGGTAGCATGCACATGTCTGGAGCTCTTGCTAATGAATAACATCTGTGCTGCAGATATAGCTATGCAGGGATTGGAGAGACGCACAGACAGGCAGCGGGTAAATAAAAAAGTGTCCAATCTTTATTTTGAAAAAGGTAAAAGCATATCATACGGTCAGAGATAAAAGCATTACATCCCACAGGTACATGCACACTTCTGATATTACCTTCCTGCTTTTCAACAAAGGATAACAAAGAAATTTGAAGTAATAGAAGTAAATTGGAAAGTTGTTTAAAATTGTGTGTTCTATATGAAGAATTAACATTTGTTTGGGGGGGGGGGGGGTTATGTCCCTTTAACCCCTTAGTGACCAGACCATTTTTCAGTTTTCTTACCCTAAAAGGGATGTGAAACTCAAATTTTTTCTTTCATGATTCTGATAGAGAATACAATTTTTATTTATTTATTTTTTTACAACAAAAAAACAGAAAGACTTTTCATCGACCCCTGAAGAGAAAGAAAAATTTGTACATTTTTGTATACAATTTCTAAAAAAAAAGAAAATAATTAGCAAAATACAAAAATGATAATTTCATTTTATCCTTTGAATCATGTGTATATTCCACCACTTTAATAAGAGAGAGAGGAAAAAAAAAAAAGGGTGAGGGAGGGGAAGGGGGAACCCTTACTACTCTATCTCAAAAATTACCATATCTCCAGTATTACAAGGTCTGTATTCCTAAAGGGGTAAGGGGAAGGATTTAATAAATACTGACCACTTGCAGAAGAACTTCCTAACATCTTCTTCATTGTACCGATCTGTATCTATCTGTTCTAATATACATTGTTTCTTTATACAGTTCTTAATTTCAGGTATACTTGGTATCGCTTTCCCTTTCCATTTCTTAAAGAGTATGTATCTATTTGCCAGAATAGCTAGATTAATTATTTTACAATTATCCCGTACATGTTTTTTTTCCGGGGATATTAAAAAGAGTATGTGCTCAACTGATAAGGCTACCGGGGAAATTCCCAATGTGTTGTTTATCCAATATTCTACTTTATGCCATAGCAATCTTACTTTTGGGCAATTCCAAATCATGTGTACTAAGTTTGCTTCTGATAACGAGCATTTGGGACATTCATTAAAATTATTGTTTCCATACCTATTTCCTTTGGCAGGAGTATACTAAGTCCTATATAATAATTTAATGTGTGATTCTCTCCATGAAGAAGAGAGAGTAGTTAGCAAAACCCTAGATATGGATTATTGGATCATAGTAGAGTTAATGTTACTTTGTGGGATTGTTAAAAGCCACTTCGCAGAGATTTGTTCCACATTTACAGGTCCCTTTGTAGAGCTGAGGCTTTGATATGTTGTAGAGATTGACATACAACCAGATTTTGCTAGGGCTAACCAATTTTCTAATTGTCCCAATTTCCAATTCCATCCAAAATCCTTTGTCAATTCAGAGACAAAATGCCTAACTTGCAGATAAGCAAAGAAATCTCTTTAAGGAAGTTGAAATTCTCCTTTAATAGATTCATAAGATTTGAGGCAGCCTCTCTCAATGTCCAGCATCTGGTGGATATTAACTAAGCCTAGATTCTGCCATCTTATAAACAATGAAGACTGATTCCCGGGTGTAAATTGGGGATTCCCTATTAATGGCAAAAATTTGGAAACTCTAGCTTGTGCCCCCATGATCTTGCATATTCGCCACCACGCATAGATTGGATTAACAATAGACCTAATTTTCTTAAGTTCTTGCGGAAGAGAACTAGTCTTACAGGGAATTAATGCAATAGGAAGGAAAGGAAATGTAATGTTTTGATCTAAGTCATTGTTGGTCACATAATCTCTTTTGTATACCCAATCAATAACTATGCATGCAAAAAAGACGTAGTTATATATTCAAAGATCAGGAAGCGCCATGCCTCCATATTTCCTTGGGAGCATAAGCTTATGTAGTGCGATTCTGGGGTTTTTGTGCTGCCATATGAACTCTCTTAGTGCCTTGTTGTGTGCCCTAATATCGTTTCCCTTCAAAAATAGTGGTGTGTTTTGTAGGACATAGAGGATCTTGGGAAGGAGTATCATTTTGTACAGGGCTATTGGACCCGAGATTGATATCGGAAGATTCTTCCAATTTGACATAGAGTCTCTAATCTTGATTAAAACTGGGCGTATATTCAGTCTGTACCAAGACTCCGGATCTGAGGAGATGTGCATACCTAGATATCTAAATGAATCAGATACCTCCCTGAAGGGTAAATCCCTCAGTGAGTCTATTGTTTTTTTAATCCATAACAACTCCGATTTAGAAATATTTATTTAGTACCCGGAGAAAGATCCAAATTGTTTAATAATTGCCAAAAGCTTAGGTACATTCAATCTAGTGTTGCTTATATAGACCAAGACATCGTCAGCATAAAGCGCTGTTTTAAGCTCTTTTTTACCAATCTTTATGCCTTCCAGCTGCTGTCTCATTGCCGCAGCCAATGGTTCAATAATTATATCGAACAACAGGGGCGAGAGTGGGCAGCCCTGTCTTGTTCCCCTTTTTAGTTCAATATCTGTTGATCTCATACCATTTACTGTTAATCTAGTAGAGGCTTTACTATATAAGTTGTCAATAAATTTAGGAAATTTATCTCTGAAACCAAATTTGTGCAGAGAAGATAGCATGTGATACTTATGAACTGAATCGAATGCCTTTTCGCCATTGATCGCTACAATTGCTAGGTCTGCAGTACCCTCCTCTTCCCCTCGTGGCTTTTTCTCTAATGTTTTAAAATAATCTATAGTGACAAAAACTTCCCTGATTTTTGCTGAGGAATTTCTCTTGGTCAAGAATCCCGCTTGGTCCTTGTGAATAATGTGGGGGAGAAGGGTTTGTAATCTTTGTGCTAACACCGACGTAAGTATTTTGTAATCAGTGTTGAGTAAGGCTATCGGTCTGTATGACTCTTTTTGTTTAGAGTCCTTCCCCTGCTTAAGTATCAGGGACGTGACTGAAGCAGCGAAACTCGGGGAGATTGTTTTGCCCTGTATATATATGTCATTATATAACCTAGTCAGATTTGGGACCAATTTTGGAGCCAGAATTTTGTAATATTCGTTGGGGAGGGCGTCAGGACCTGAAGCTTTATTTATAGGGAGCTGTTGGATAGTTCTAGTGACTTCTATCTCAGAGATAGGAGAATTCAAAGTGTCAGATAATTCAGGGGATAAAACTGGGTACAATATTTTACTCCAAAAATCATCACTTTGTCCAAGATTCGAGTTCTTAAGGGAATATAATTCTTGATAATATTCCGATTTTTTTTTAAAATCCCCTCTGATGATGAAATCAGCTTTTCCCTATCCTGAATGGAATCAATCAAGGATGATCCTTTATCGCCTTTGATCAAGTTTGCAAGAAGTTTCCCTGTTTTATTACCATGCCGATACATCTTGGCCTGGAACTTTACTTCTTTCTGGGTGGTCTTATGTATTATGAAGGTAACCCTTTCCTTTTTGGCTTGGGCATATCTTGACCAGTTCTCTGCAGATCTATGCAGTAAATATCTATTATACGCGTTAGAAACAGCCTTCCGTACCTCGTTCTCACGTTTCTTAAATTTCTTGGTTCTGTATATGCTATAAGCCGAAATCTCACCCCTAAGAACTGCCTTGCCAGCTTCCCAGAAAATCTCTGGTTTGTTTAAATACTCGCGGTTGAATTGAACGTATTCTTCATATTTGAGATTAAGCCAATTTTTAAATTTATAATCTGATGTTAAAAACTTGGGAAACTGGAAAAGTCTTTTATCAAATGTTGGATCCTCACTCTGGAAGTCCAACAATATAGAGGCATGATCCGATATAACTATGGGCAAGATTCCTGATTCCATTCTTAGTTTGGTCATTTTTTCATCTACCAGAAGGAGATCAATCCTGGAAAGAGTCTTATGTGCCATTGACAGGCAAGTGTATTCATTTCTGTCCGGGTTCTGTGTTCGCCATATATCCTTGACCCTAAGATTCTGAAAAATCGGTTTAAATTTTTTGGTTTCTAAATGATCTTTTTTAGTCTTCGGAGCCAGGGGATCCAGTCTACATCTGTCCAGTGGGTATTGTAGGGCCATATTAAAGTCCCCTCCTAGTATTATATAGCCTTCCACATATGAAAGTATTTTAGCTTGAATTGTTTCCCAGAACTCGTGGCTAAATCTATTTGGGCCATAAATATTACATAAAGTGTATAGAGTCCTTGCCAATTTAATTTTTACCATTAGAAATCTCCCCTCTGTATCTGCATTTCTGTGTACAATTTCATAATTTAATCTTTTCCCTAAGAGAATGGCTTCTCCCCCCTTACGGTCCTTACTAGGAGAAACAACTACTTCTTTTACCCATGCTGATTTAAGTTTCAAGACTTCCTCTGGTTTTAGATGTGTTTCTTGTAGAAACGCAATGCTTGTATTTATTTTTTGAAGATATGATATTATTGATTTCCGCTTTATCGGTGATGTAATACCTCCTATGTTCCAGGATATCAGTTTGTATCTACCCACCATATTGATCTTTATTTATATATAGAAGGAGACGGAGATAGAGAAGAAAAAACAAAAACAAAACAGAACAAAAAAAAAGGGGGGGAAGAGGAGGATGGAAGAGGGGAGGGGAGGGAAAGGAAGGGAGGAAGGGAATGAAGGGGAAATTCCCCCCCCCAATATCTCATTACTGGCGCAACCTATGCCCAATGGACCCCAATTATCCCAAGGGAAAAAACCCAGAAAAAACCCAGGAACTCTTTTAATTTTTTCAGCCATTAGAAGAGAAAAAAGAGAAAAAGAAAAAACAATGATAATTAAACCCAACATAGAGTCTTAAGGAGTTAAATGTTCTTAACCTGTCACATACTACCTGCATTGCAAGCCTTATTTCTTAAGAGACTACTAAGTCTGACTGGACCAGGAATTTATCTGCCTCTACCACTGTGTCAAAAAAAGTGGACCTTATCATTGACCCATATCTTGAGCCTAGCGGGGTAGATGAGAGAAGTATTAATCAGTATTCCCTGATTAATTAATTTCGTACACAGTAGGGCTATAATTCTCCTCTTTGCAGCAGTATCAGCCGAAAAGTCTTGGAACAGCATCATTTTTGAGTCTCCAATAAATATAGGCTGATTTTTTCTGTAATATTGTAACAATTTGACTTTGTCTTGGAAGTTAAGTACTCTAGCAATTATTGGTCTAGGTCGGGCTGTTCCTTTATCACTTAAGGGCCCTCCTATTCTATGCACTCTTTCTAGAATAATCTGTGACTGAGACTGCGGTATTTGTAATAACTGTGGCAGAGTGATAGTTAAAAATTTGTTGAGGTCTTCATATTGCTGCTCCTCTGGTACCCCAACTATCCTGAAGTTGTTCCGCCTAGAGCGGTTTTCTAGGTCTTCTAATTTTTCTTGCATTTTGGTATAGTTAAAGAGGCTTCTAATTTGACATTCTGAGCTATAGTAAGATCTTCTAAGTCTGATATCCTTTGTTCTGCCTTTGATATCCTCTTGGAAAATTGTCTGACTTCGTTTGTTAGGAGTGATATATCTTGTTTTATTTTGCCCCTGAGACCATCAAATTTGGGAGTCAATGCATCAGATATGCTTGCTACAAGTGGTTCATTGATATATGTGGGATTAAAACCCACTGACTGTGCATCCAGAGAGGTCTCTGGATTAGTTTTGTTTTTCCTGTCTCTTTGTCGAGATGCCATAGCTGAAGGTGAAGGTTTGTGTTGTGTATTAAGAAATGTATCCATGTGCAAGTGAAGTGTGAAAATTACCTTTTATGTATTAATTATAGTGACCTGTGCTGGTGAGAAAGAGAAAAAAAAAAAGGGGAGGGGAAGTGGGGCAAGGCCCAAGGTGAAGTGGGGTGTTTGTGTGTCCTATTTGTGTGACTCGTGAAGTGCTGAGTTTATAGGGATAATGTGCAGGGAGGGGGAGAAAAAAAAGGGGGGGGTGTAAGTGCTACTTTTTAAATCAGTTATGGCAACTGACAAAGGAGTATATTCTTTCCCTTTTTTTTCCCTTCCAATTACCACATTTAAGCAAAACAAAGGATATTCAGAATTCAGTTATAAGAACCGTGCTATAAACCAAGAATTAGAGAGCTAAGGCCTTGATCTTGCCGTAAACTCCTTAGTCAACAGACATAAGTTGAAGCTCTACCACAGTATTATTACCCTTGACACCCTGCGTTTGCCTAGCCTGTACTTCTGTCCTTGCCTAATTTAATTGTTTATTAAGAGTCATATGGCAAGTTAATTTATTAGAAAACTAAAGTTATGCCTATAACAAGGCCCTCCCCTCCGTCGTAAAATTTTAAGAGGATTAGTTATGTTGACCCACTCTAAATGTTTCCCTTATTCTCAGGGTATATCTGCTAGGCAGATAGTGTCCAGTAATTTTGGTTCACAAGGGGGAGCATGTTTTCTGTCTGTGGAGGCAAGCTAATGTTCACAACAACAGCCTACGTCTTAGAGTGTCAGTTTATCTGTATATATTTACTTAAACAATTAAATTACTAAACTAAGCTTGAAACTCAATCAAGGCACCTTTTTGTATCTGAGCCGCGCAGAGATTACCTGTGGGTTATGCCCCAGTTAAACAATATTAACATATACAAATGGTGTGAACCTTTTTGTAGCCTCTAAAGATACCAGAAAACAGGACAAAAATATACATATACTATCGACCAGATAAATCAATTTTCAGTTGTCCCAACAGATCTTTAACAATTGCAATACTTGGGGTTATACAACCAATTTGTACCTTTTGCCAGTAGTCAAAAGCCCCCCTATAATTTTCAGAATAACAATTTTTGTTTTATAGAGAGTAACTTTTGAAAAATGTTGCCTAGGTGTAGATATTGAATTCTATAGATATTACGTGTCTATATGAATTAAGTTAACATCCTTTAGAATATACGTAGGACCAATTTTATGTGTAATAAAACTATTACTTCGTTTGAGAGTTCAGAAATTTTCAAGCTTACATGGGAAGAATATAATCAACAGACCAATCATTTAGGCCACAAACAGTTAGAAAAAAAGGCAAAAGTAATTTAAACCTGTTTTCTATTTTTTCCAGATTTTAAATGTCCAAGATAAGCCAAACAAATAACAGAGTTATCAGAATATATACAATAATCTTAGTTCTGTCCGCAAAGACTTTTTATATTCCAACTTAGTTTGTAGCAAGCCAGCTCCCATTTGTTAGGCTAGTAACTTTTCTCCTGTTTGTAATTAAGATTTTGAAATAATGTTCCCTTTTAATTTTCTCTTTTCCCCCTTCTCCTTTATACCCTTAGATTTCAATTTTCTCCACCTCTTTTCTTTTTGCCGTGTAACTGGAGCTGTATCAGCTGTAGCCCAGGGCGATTTTTTTCAGTTTTTTAGATATAAAAGAGTTTCTCCCCCTTCTTTAAAAAATCACTTGGATGTGTTTTGCTCCATAAATAAATTTCTCCCTTAGAGATTCAACCGTCTCTCCCAGCTCCCTCTGCTCTTTCCCTCTGTGAATATGTTTGTAAGTCTTCCCTTCCTTGCACATAAGTAGAACGTCTTACCTCCTCACTAATCCCGGCTTGTAGTGTATAGGATCCGACTGAAGCTGAGACCGTTGCAGGGGCACTTTGTTCAAGAAGCTGTATCCAGAGAGCCTCTTTCTTGCCTGACCACACAAACCAGGTCTCCTGTCGCAGCCCAACTCAGTCTCACCTCCTCTCACGCAACAACGGTGGGAGAGGAGGGAATGAAATCTGGACAGCAGCTCGTCGAGGGCAAAGTGCCGTGTAGAACGTGTTCCTCTGATCTCAAGCCGGGCAAGCTCCGCCTTTCACCCCCTCTCACGCAGCAACGGTGGGAGAGGGGGGAAAGTCTCCAGCCACAATACCAAGGAAGGGACCCCAGGTAGACCCGCAGGTAGTGAGACTGTCCTTCAGCGGGTATTGTAGGGATTAGAGCAGGGTAAGAGTGCTGGCAATTTTAATTTCAGGAGTATTCTGTGCAGTACGGGGAGCGCTGGAGTGTCCTTAGCGAACAATGCCAGGTTTACAATGCTCCTATCTCCGCCGCTGAGTTGATGTAAGCCGGGAAAAAGGGAGGGGAGAACGAAGGAATCAGGCTGGATGTAACAGTTAGGGTGATTTTTAGGGTATTCGATTCAGTTATATCAAGGGGGAAAAGATACATTTTTAAGTATTCCTTAAAGGTTTATTGTATCTTGACAGTGGGATGGATTACCACTGTTTGGGTTCCAGGAGCGATATTTCAGCATATCCAAGAAGCAACCCCATATGTCGGGGAAGGCACGCAACCCCACCGCCAAACGCTGTAAGACTGAAGAGCAGAGCTCAGCTGCACCTGTTCAGCTCCTCCTCCACCTGGAACCTCTCAGAGAATACAATTTTAAACAACTTTCCAATTTACTTATATTATTTAATTTGATTCCTTGTTATCCTTTGTTGAAAGGTTTATATAGGCAAGTTCAGGAGCAGCAGAGAACCTAAATTCTAGCTACTGATTGGTGGCTGCATATACTGTATATACAGATTGTCATTGGCTCACCCATGTGTTCAGTTAGAAACCATTAGTGCATTGTTGCTCCTTCAACAAATTATCCCAAGAGAATGAAACAAATTAGATAATAGAAGTAAACTAGAAAGTGGTTTAAAATTGTATTCTCTATCTGAATCATGAAAGAAATTTTTTGGGTTTCATGTCCCTTTAAGGACTAGGGCTATTTTTACATTTCTGCCGTGTTTGTGTTTAGCTGTAATTTTCCTCTTACTCATTTACTGTACCCACACATATTATTAGTTTAGAAATACCCAATGTTTACATGTTCTTTGCTTTTTTGCAAGTTATAGGGCATGAAGTACAAGTAGCACTTTGCTATTTCCAAACCATTTTTCTAAAAAAATTAGCGATAGTTACATTGTAACACTGATATCTGTCAGGAATCCCTGAATATCCCTTCACATGTGTATATTTTTTTTTAGTAGACAACTCAAAGTATTGATCTAGGCCCATTTTGGTATATTTCATGCCACCATTTCACCGCCAAATGCGATCAAATAAAAAAAATTGTTCACTTTTTCACAGAATTTTTCACAAACTTTAGGTTTCTCACTGAAATTATTTACAAACAGCTTGTGCAGTTATGGCACACATTGTTGTAAATGCTTCTCTGGTATCCCCTTTGTTCAGAAATAGCAGACATATATGGCTTTGGCATTACTTTTTGGTAATTAGAAGGCTGCTAAATGCCGCTGCGCACCACACTTCTATTATGCCCAGCAGTGAAGGGGTTAATTAGATAGCTTGTAGGCTTAATTTTAGCTTTAGTGTAGAGATTAGTCTCCCACATGACACATTCCAACCCCTGATCCCTCCCTGACCCCTCTCAAACAGCTCTCTTCCCTCCCCACCCCACAATTGTCACCACTATCTTAAGTACCAAGTCTTATCCTCCCTCCCTCTCCCTTCTTCCCTTATGCATTGAATAGACTAAATAGCGCGCATGCACGCTCCCAATGCCATCCCAGCAATACCGGAACCAGATCCACCTCAGAAGGAACTGGTGCAGCTCAAGCGATGGGCCGCCCATCCGCCGAACCTCCCACCCACCAACAATCGGCACTATCACCGGCCAATGCAGAGAGGGCCACAAAAAAAAGGTTATTGCAGGATACCTCAGTATCGAGGCATCAATGCAATAAACTGAAAGTGGCTGGAAGCGCTTCAAACCCCTGAGGACATGCCAGGTATGTCCTTGGTCATTAACTGACACTTTTTTGGCACATCGTTGGTCGTTAAGGGGTTAACCATTATTTATCAACCATATACTTTATTCCTAAATGTAGTCACACTTTAAAGTGCTGTAAAAGGTAATAACAAAATTGATGCTTACCTTCTAAATTCTTCTCTTTAGGAATGATGATAGTCCATAGGGCTCCATAACATGTGGGATATAATTCCTGCCACTAGGAGGAGGCCAATAACCCATACAAGAGCTTGAATTCCCACCCACCTCTCCTAAGTTCAGTGCATAACTGAGCAGAGAATAGGAAACAAATAGGTAGGAAAGACAAAAAGCAGGGGCTATACCGTTGCCCAAAAGATTTAAATGGGCGGGGCATATGGACTATCATCATCCTGAAAGAAAATAATTTACCGGTAAGCATAAATTGTTAATTATTTTTTCTTTCGTAAAATGATGATAGTCCATAGGGATCCAGAACATGTGGGATTAATACCCACGTAGATAGTCCATGTTACAGAATGTGTGGGACAATTTTATCAGACACTGTGGCCTGAAGGACATTCCTGCCAAAAGCTGCTTGCTAAGAAACAAAAAAACATCAAGTCAGTAAAATTTTGAAAAATAAATGTTGCAGTTTTGCAAATATGCTCCACAGATGCATTATTTGTGAAAGCCCAGGAGGTTGCAACTGATCTTGTAGAATGAGCTGTGATACACTTAGGATGCGCCTTTCTCGTCACCAAGTAAGTCTTGTGAATTACCTGTTTGAGCCAAGGGCCCAAAGCTACAGTAGTAACCTTCTGCCCTTTACGAGTCAGAGAGTAATAAATAAACAAGCTGGAAGATTGTCTGAACTCCTTAGTAGCTTGAAGATAAAACTTCAATGCTCTAACTACATCAAGATTATGTAAAAGTTGTTCCTTAGTATTAGCAGGATCTGGACATAAAGAGGGAACAACAATCTCCTTATTGATATTTTCTGAAAAAACACCTTAATAAGGAAATCATATTACAGCTTTCTCACAGGACAAAGCTGACAAGTCAGAAACTCTCCTAGCTGAAGAGATTGCTAACAAGAAAAGCAATGGACCTTGCAGAACTAAAATAATTAAATTCAAATTCCAGGGCAGAGAAAGCAGAAATTTCACCTTTTAGGGAACTAGCAGACAAACCCTTGTCAAAGCCACCCTGTAAAAAGTCAAGAATGTGCGTAATCCTAAAGGAATACCAAGAAAATCCCTTTGAAGAAAAACAATTAAAGTATGCGTTCCAAATCTTATTATAACGCTTACCTCTGCACTAGACACACTTGCCCCTCCCCAGCTGCACAAAACATCACACCGTCAGTTGCAGCCCTGGCACTCTTAGCAAACACGCCATTTGCAAAAATGCTCCCGTACTGCTGAGCGTGTCTGGAGGAAAACTCACTCTGAACCTGATTTCATACACTATAAGTTTATTCTTCGTTCATACACTTCTGCCCTTCACTTAGCCAAGCAAACCTACTTCTTTTCTCTCATATCTACTATTTATTTAAACCCTAAACAACTCTTCTCCACCTTTAACTCTCTCCTCTACCTACCTGTTCCACCCCCCCATCTGTCTAGTGCTCAAGACCTGGCAGACTACTTTTTAAACAAAACAAGTACTATCCGAAGCAACATCCCAACACCAACCTGCAATATTCCATCAACAGGACCCTTTCCCTTCCCATCTAATACCCTCCCTATCTTCCACCCTCACTCCTGCTCTTACCCACATCTTCAACCTATCTCTCTCTACCGGCTCATTCCCATCTTCTTTCAAACACGCAAAAGTCACTCCCATACTTAAAAAAAACTCCCTCGACCCTAATTCTCCTTAAAGCTACCGCCCCATATCACTGCTTCCAATAACATCAAAACTCCTTGACAAACTAGTTTACAATCGCCTAACCCACTTTCTGCCTGTCAACTACTTGCTTGACTCCCTGCAATCCGGATTCCGCACCAAACACTCAATTGAGACTGCCCTTACCAAGGTTACTAACGATCTTCTCTCTGCTAAAAATATTAGCCACTACTTTATACTCATCTTACTTGACCTCTCAGCTGCCTTTGACATAGTTAACCACCCCCTCCTCCTACAGACCCTTAGCTCTTTTGGCCTCTGTGACACTGCTCTTTCCTGGATTCACTCTTATCTTTCTCACAGTTCTTTTTCTGTGTCATTTGCCAGCGACTCCTCCTCTTCAATGCCTCTGTCTGTTGGAGTACCTCAAGGATCTGTTCTGGGTCCTCTACTCTTCTCCATTTATACTTCTTCGCTGGGTAAACTTTTCAACAGTTAGGGCTTCAAATATCACCTCTATGCTGATGACACCCAGATCTACCTCTCCACCATGCTCTTTCTCCCTCTGTCCTTTCTCATGTCAGCAACTACTTATCTGGTATTTCTTCCTGGATGGCCTCTCACCACCTAAAGATTAACATGTCCAAGACTGAGCTCCTTCCCCCCCCCCCCCCCCCCAAGCTCTACGCTGACTTGTGACTTCACTATCCCTGTTGACGGCATCACGATTTCCCCATCGCCCCAAGTCTGCTGCCTCGGAGTTACACGACTCAAATCTATCCTTCGCCCCCTCCCATACCTAATCTCTTTCTACATCCTGCCACAACCATCTACACAATATTTCCAAGATTCAACCTTTTCTGTGCGCTAACACCACAAAGTAAATAATCCACCCCCTTGTTATTTCCTGACTTGACTACTGCAATAACCTACTTACTGGCCTTCCTCTTTCCCACCTCTCCCTCCTTCAATCCATCCTAAATACCTCTGCCAGGCTGATCCACCTTTCCCATTGCTCTGTATCTGCTGCACCTCTCTGCAAGTCCCTTCATTGGCTCCCCATTCACAGCAGAATTACATTCAAAATTCTCACCCTTGCATACAAAGCGCTCACCAACACCACTCCCCTCTACCTATCCTCTCTAATCAACAAGTATATGCCAGCCCGCCCACTAAGATCCAAAATGACCTGCTCCTTGCATCTGCGACTATTACCTCTTGTCATGCTAGACTGCAGGACTTCTGTCGTGCAGCACCTACTCTCTGGAACACTCTCCCTCATGCTGTCAGGCTTTGCCCTAATCTTTCTACCTTTAAATGCTCTCTGAAGACTTTTCTGTTCAGAGAAGCCTACCACCCAACTCAATAACAACATTTCGCCCATCTAACTCTGCATTAACATCTTTCTCAATCTTGCAGTCCTCACCTCCTGTTTCTCAACCTCCTACCCTTCTAGATTGTTCCCACAGGAATAGGGCCCTCAATTCCTCCTGTATGTGTTTGTAAATTTTGTCCTGTCTCTTAGAAGTTTTATATTATTTTTTTATTTAAATGAACTGTATCCATGGACAGTGCTTCGGAATATGATGGCACTGTATAAATAAAGTATGATAATAATGATAAATCTTTTGGGTAACTGGTTTTCTAGCTTGAATCAATATCAGTTACTGAGTCAGAGAACCCTCTGTGTTTTAAAACCCAATGCCCTTAGAGATCCTGATGGAAAAGAGGCCCTTGAGACAAAATATCTTGTCTTAGAGGAAGAAGGCATGAAGAAAAAAATGACATCTGCACACCATGTTCTGCGGGGCCAGGCTGGAGCAATCAAGATTACCAAAGCGAACTCCAGTTTTATTTGATCATTTTCTCTTGTAAGCAAATCAACCTTGGAATGTGAATTGCTGAAAGGGAGTATTGAATCCTCTCTGCCCAAGACAGAAGCTGAGACACTTCCGACTGAAATCGGATAAACCTTTCCTCTTTCAAGATGAGCCACGACTGAAGAGTCCCAAGAATCGCTCAGACTTCAAGAATGTTAATTGGTAACCTTGCCTGCAGAAGGGACCAAACTCCTTGCGCTCTTTGAGAATTGCAGACAACGCCCCAGCCTGAAAGATCCGTCATTAAACTAGCCCATGATGGATGAAGAAAGTATGCCCAAGGGTCAAAGACAGATTGCTTGACAGACAAATCCAGCTGGTCCAATTGAATATAAGACCACTGAACAACTGAAGGGGTCAAAAGTGGAGACAGGCAAAGGGAACTGCATCTGAAGCAGCAACCATAAGACCCACTACCTCCATGCATTGAGGTACTGATGGAGATGTAGCACATTGTAGGTACAGACACATGTTCTGAAGTTTTATTCTGCGTGATTCCGTCAGGAATAGATGCATAAAGACTGAGTCTACAATGTCTCCTTGAAAGGACACCCTTGTAGCTGGTGATAATGAAATTTTTGGAACATTGATTCTCCAACCGTGGTCTTGGAGAAACGATAGAAGTCTTTGAGTATGGGCAATAGCTAAAGACAGGGTAGGAGCCTACACTAAGATATCATCTAGATAAGGGGCAATTGAGATCCTCTGAGCTCTGATCACTGCTAACAATGCTTCTAGCACCTTTGTGAAAATGCGAGAAGCTGTAGCAAGATCAAATGGAAGGGCGACAAACTGGTAGTTTTTTTTCTAGGAATGCAAACCATAGAAATTGATGGTAATTCTTGCGGATGGGAATATGTAGGTATGCATCCTTGAGGTCTATTGTAGACATGAATTGACCTATTGTGCAAATTTTTTCCATCTTGAAGATGGAAACCCTGCCAAACCTGTTTAGGATTTCAAAGTCTATAATGGGTCTGAAAGTCCCTTCATCCTTTGGGACAATAATGAACAGATTGGAGTAAAACCCTTGACCCTGCTGGGACACAGGCACTGGGATAATTATTCCCATATTCTCTAAATCCTAAACACACTGCATGAAAGCAGCCGCCTTTACAGGATTTTTGGGAACATGAGACAAATGGAATAATTTTCTATGGGGCATGGAGTGGAAGCCTGACCTGTAACCCTGGGATATGACGTTTTGAACCCAGGGGTCCTGGTCTGACTGGAACCAGGCCTTCTGAAAAAGATTCAGTCTGCCCTCTACTAGAACAGATTCAGGTCTGGAGATTGCACTTTCATGCAGATTTGGTATTGGAGTTTGACTTCTTGGACTGCCGCTTGTTCTTTGCCCATGAAGAAACAGGCTTCCAGGCCAGCTTAGAGGACTCAGGCTTTTGAGAAGAGGAGGACTTCTGGTCTCCTGGGGAACAAAACTTGTTATTTTGTCAGTTCTTTCCCTTAGATTTTTTGTCCTGAGGGAGAAAAGCTCCTTTACCAACAGTAGCTGTCTTGATGATTGAATCTAGATCAGAACTAAATAGAATCTTCCCTTGAAAGGAAAGAGTCATTAACCTATGCTTTGAAACCATGTCTGCTGACCAAGACTTTAACCATAAGGCCCTTTTTGTAAGAACTTAGACATATTTTTTTACATCAATCTTAATGATGTCTATTACAGCATTGGATATAAAAGCATTAGCTATTTTAAGAGTCCTAATGCAATTATGGAGATCCTTAGCAGAGGATTGGTCAGTAACCATTTTAGATAGGGAATCACACCAAACGGCCCCTGCCACTGGTACACAGGTGATAGACACTGCTGTTTAAGCAGAAAACAAGTCTGAAGGAAGATCTTTCTAAAAATAAAAGACTCCAATTTGTGGTCCGTTGGGTCTCTGAAAGAGGTGCTATCCTCCATATGGATAGTAGTGCATCTGGCAAAAGGGGAAATAGCGCCTTAAACCTTAGGTATGGTTTCCCACAGTTCCACATTCTGTTCTGGAATCAGGTAAATCCTCTTAAACCTGGAGGAAGGAGCAAATGATATGTTAAGCTTTTTCTATTCCTTGGCTATATAGTCAGAAGCCAAATCTAGGATCTGGAATACGTCTGGAATTTTTTTGGTGGAGCCTTAAAAACAATATTTGACTTACTAGTTTATTTTCAGCAGGTATTGCCTCAGAAATACCCAGAGTACTCAGAAACTCATGTAGTAAGGTACAGGTACACTCCACTTTTAATCTAAAAGCGTTGTCAAATTTAGGGTCAGGAACAGGGTCTTGTTCATCAGATGACATTTCCCCAACCAAACTGGATAATTTTGAGTCTTCAGAGCCAGAACTCTGAAGCAGTACAGGAATTTAAGGCTGAGGGGTAGAAACTTGCATGTTTACATCAGAGGATTAATGTAAATCACCAGATTTGCATTTACGCTTGCATGGCTTGGGGATAGCCGCTAAATATTCTGCCATAGCTTTTTAAATTCAGGGGTAAACTCACTAGCAGTCCCCTGAGTTACATACACAGGACAATACTCCTTAGAGGAAGTATAAGGTTGCAGCTGATTTGCATACAAAAATTGAGGTACACAACTAATACAGAGTTGATTGACTTGACACACTGGAACAGATTTGCAAAACAAACATAATGTACAGTGAGGGTTATCAGTAAACTCCTCTAAAGGGTTTAACATGGTTTCAGTGGGGCAGATTCACTGTGTTCTATAATGTGTAATAGGTATTAGTATAGCAGAGTATGAAGAAACAGGCATACCCTATTACACTAGCCCAGTTAACACCTCTGACACCTGCGATAAAATATAGTGTGATGCATCACCTAGGCCCAAAGGTACAGACTGACAGAATATCCCACTAGTGACACCCCTGGCAGCTCTTGCGTGGGTACCCACCCCCTCCAGCGAGAGGACTGAGATTCAGGCTAAAACAAAATGTATGCTTACCTAATAAATTATTTTCTTTCCTTGGCATGGAGAGTCTACAAATCCATTCTAATTACTAGTGGGAATTCAACTCCTGGTCATGAGGAGGAGGCAAAGAACACCCCAGCAGAGCTGTTAAGTATCACTCCTATTTCCCATAAGCCCCCAGTCATTCAGCCGAAGGAATATGGAAAGAGAAGATGACACAAGGATATAGAGGTGCCTGAGGTTTTGCACAAAAAAAGTCTTGAATCAAATTAAGGGTGGGTCGTGGACTCTCCATGCCAAGGAAAGAAATGAATTTATCAGTTAAGCATAAATTTTGTTTTCTTCCCAATTGGCATGGAGAGTCCATGAATCCATTCTAATTACTAGTGGGAACCAATACCCAAGCTAGAGGACACAGAATGGAAGGGTGGGAGAACAAGACAGGCGGACCTAAACAGAAGGCACCACCGCTTGAAGAACCTTTCTCCCAAAAGAAGCTACAGCAGAGGCAAAAGTATCGAATTTGTAGAATTTGGAAAAAGTATGCAACTAGGACCAAGTGGCTGCATTGCAGATTTGTTCCGCAGAAGCTTGATTTTTGAAGGCCCAGGAAGAAGAGACAGCCCTAGTGGAATGAGCCGTAATTCTCTCAGGAGGCTGTTGATAAGCTAACCGGATAACACTTCTCAACCAGAGAGAAAGAGTAGTAGAAGAGGCCTTTTGACCCTTACGCTTGCCAGAGAAAACAACTAACAGGGCAGATGATTGCCGAAAATCTTTAGTTGCTTGAAGGTACACTTTTAGAGCACACACAACATCCAGGTTATGCAACAGGCATTCCTTCTGAGAAGGAGGATTAGGACAAAACGAAGGGACATCAATTTCCTGATTGATATAGCGATCCCATAATACCTTGGGAAGAAATCCCAACTTAGTATGAAGGACCGCCTTATCGACATGAAAAATATGGTAAGGAGAATTACACTGCAGAGCCAAAAGCTCAGAAAATCTGCGAGCAGAAGAAATAGCAAGGAGGAACAAAACTTTCCAAGATAACTTAATATAAACTACATGCATAAGCTCAAGCGGAGCCTGCTGCAGAAATTTAAGAACAAGATTAAGTCTCCAAGGAGGAACAACAGGTTTAAACACAGGCTTGATTCTGACCAAGGCCTGCACAAAAGTTTGAACATCTGGCAGATCTGCCAGACATTTGTGTAAAAGAATAGACAATGCAGAGATCTAACCCTTCAGAGTACTGACCGACAAACCTTTCTCCAGGCCATCTTGAAGAAAAGACAAAATGCGGGGAACTCCCACCCGACTCCAACCCTTCGATTCGCACCACTAAAGGTATTTACGCCATGCTTTATGGTAAATCTTGCGAGTAACAGGTTTACGACCTTCTCAGAAAAACCACACCTAGCTAAGACTAGGCGTTCAATCTCCAAGCAGTCAGCTTCAGAGAATCTAGATTTGGGTGGGGGAATGGACCCTGTAGTAGAAGGTCCTTCCTCTAAGGCAACCTCCAAGCGGGAAGAAATTACATCTTCACCAGATCTGTGAACCAGATCCTGCAAGGCCAGGTAGGTGCTATTAAAATCACAGACGCCCTCTCCTGTTTGATATGAGCAATAACTCAAGGAAGGAGAGAAAACAGATGAAAACAGGTGCGCAAGACCAAAGTCCCAAGGTACCGCCAGAGGGTTGATTAGAGCTGCTTGTAGATCTCTTGACCCGTACTTTGGAAGCTTGGCATTTAGACAAGACACCATCCAATCCAACTCCAGAACCCCCCACCTGAGGATTCTCATTGTTAATACCTTCAGATGGAGAGCCCCCCCCCCCCCTGGGATGAAATTCTGCCTGCTCAGAAAATCTGTTTCCCAGTTGTCCACCCCTGGGATGTGGATGGCAGAGAGAAGGCAATCATGAGACTCTGCCCACTGAAGAATGCAAGTCACTTTTATAGCTAAGGAACTCCAAGTTCCTCCCTGGTGGTTGATATATACCACATAGGTGATGTTGTCCGACTGGAATCTGGTAAACGAGGCCAAATGCAATTGAGGCCAAGCTGTTAGGGCATTGAAGATTGCTCTCAATTCTAGAATATTTATTGGAAGAGAAGACTCTTCTCGAGTCCAAAGACCCTGAACCTTTAAAGAACCCCAAACTGCTCCCCAGCCCAACAGGCTTCCATCTGTACTCATAATCACCCAGGATGGTCTCAGAATGCATGTTCCCTGATACATATGGTCTAGAACTATTTTCTGAGAGAGATCCGAGTGGTCTCCGTTCCATTGTCTGAGCATGCATAACTGTAGAGGTCTCAGATGGAAAGGAGCAAAAGGAATAATGTCTATGAAAGCAACCATTAGACCAATTACTTCCATATACTGAGCCACTGATGGATGGATAGAAGACTGAAGTGAAAGACAAGAAGGAAGAATTTTGGATTTTCTGATATCTGTCAGGAAAATCTTCATGTTCAAAGAGTCTATGATCGTCCCCAAAAAGCATACCCTGGTGTCTGGCACCAAGGAACTTTTTTCCAGATTTACTTTCCACCTGTGAGAATGAAAAATAGACAACAGAGATTCTCTTTGGGATTTTGCTAAATGAAAAGATGATGCCTGAACCAAGATGTCGTCCAGGTATGGCACCACCTCTATCCACTGAAATCTGACCACCACCAAAAGGGCCCGTAGGACCTTTGTAAAGAGGAGCCCTGGCAAGGCCGAAGGGAAGGGCAAAAAATTGGAAGTGTTTGTCTAGAAAGGCAGGAATTGGTGATGTTCCCTCTGAATAGGAACATGAAGATACGCGTCCTTCAGGTCTATGGTAGTTATAAACTGGCCCTCTTGAACCAAGGGTATAATGGAACGTATTGTCTCCATTTTGAAGGACGGAACCTTGAGAAATTTGTTCAGATACTTGAGGTCCAATATTGGTCAGAAAGTTCCCTACTTCTTGGGAACCACAAAAAGGTTTGAATAGAATCCTTGACCCTTTTCCACCACAGGAACTGGGACAATCACTCCCATAGAAGATAGGTCCTTTACGCAGTTTAAGAAGGCCTCTCTCTTCACCTGGTTTGCAGATAATCTTTGCCCCTGGGGATAAGACTTGAAACTCAATCCTGTATCCCTGGGATACTATTTTCACCACCAAAGGATCTGGGACATGTCATGACTAAGGGCCTAATACTGGCTTGAAATGTTGTATGTTTGTTCTGGGACCTCATATGCGAAAAATAAAGGTCTTTTATTTGCTGTGGAGGCTGGAATATTTTTGTTTCTTGGATATTGAAGTGGACTTGACAAGTCTAGTATTCCGTGTCCCACACAGACAAGAAAGGTGTACTGTTTTCCACTTTCTTTGAAAACATTGCAGATCCAAGCCTGCTGAAAGAAGGAAAGCCTGCCTCCTACTTGATCCAAGACTGGATTGGGGGCAGTCCCTTCATGCTGACTTAGACTCAGAGGAAGATTTCTTGGATTGTTTCCCCTTATTTCAAGGTTGACTGGACCTCCATGAAGTCCTGGATTGCTCCAGCTTGGAAGAACAGGAGAAAGACTTTTGTCCTTTGAAGTTGTGAAAGGAACGAAAATTTAAATTCTGGCGACCCTTAGGTCTATCCTTCTTGTCTCGAGGTAGGAAAGATCCCTTTCCACCAGTAACTTCGGAAATAATCTCGGCCAGACCTGGCCCAAATAAAATCTTGCCCTTAAAAGGTAAAGACAGAAGTTTGGACTTAAATGTTACATCCGCAGGCCAAGATTTTAACCACAGAGCTCTGCAAGCTCCATTCTCATCCCACGAGGGGTCCCTTGAGGCTCATATCTCAGTGATCTTAAAAGATGGCAAACCATCTGAGGATGTTACAAGTTATAGACCTATCTTGCTACTAAATTCTGATTTAAAGACATTAGGGAAAATATTAACTAATAAAATTAATAATATATTAGGAGACATTATACATACCAACCAGGTGGGTTTTGTTCCTGGCAGAGAGGCAAGGGATAAAAAGTCAGAATTGTTCCAGCACTCAAACATATAACAGTATAAGCGTTGCAAGTCACCTGTGGGCGAGGGATAACACCATTCGAGCTCTTACGCTCATGTCACATGCATGCCACTCACAACAAAACTCCATCATAATCACAACAGATGCGGAAAAGGCGTTCAATAGGGTCCATTGGCAGTCCATCACACACTAGAAGCCTTCAGTATACAGGGAGTGCAGAATTATTAGGCAAGTTGTATTTTTGAGGATTAATTTTATTATTGAATAACAACCATGTTCTCAATGAACCCAAAAAACTCATTAATATCAAAGCTGAATAGTTTTGGAAGTAGTTTTTAGTTTGTTTTTAGTTATAGCTATTTTAGGGGGATATCTGTGTGTGCAGGTGACTATTACTGTGCATAATTATTAGGCAACTTAACAAAAAACAAATATATACCCATTTCAATTATTTATTTTTACCAGTGAAACCAATATAACATCTCAACATTCACAAATATACATTTCTGACATTCAAAAACAAAACAAAAACAAATCAGTGACCAATATAGCCACCTTTCTTTGCAAGGACACTCAAAAGCCTGCCATCCATGGATTCTGTCAGTGTTTTGATCTGTTCACCATCAACATTGCGTGCAGCAGCAACCACAGCCTCCCAGACACTGTTCAGAGAGGTGTACTGTTTTCCCTCCTTGTAAATCTCACATTTGATGATGGACCACAGGTTCTCAATGGGGTTCAGATCAGGTGAACAAGGAGGCCATGTCATTAGATTTTCTTCTTTTATACCCTTTCTTGCCAGCCACGCTGTGGAGTACTTGGACGCGTGTGATGGAGCATTGTCCTGCATGAAAATCATGTTTTTGTTGAAGGATGCAGACTTCTTCCTGTACCACTGCTTGAAGAAGGTGTCATCCAGAAACTGGCAGTAGGACTGGGAGTTGAGCTTGACTCCATCCTCAACCCGAAAAGGCCCCACAAGCTCATCTTTGATGATACCAGCCCAAACCAGTACTCCACCTCCACCTTGCTGGCGTCTGAGTCGGACTAGAGCTCTCTGCCCTTTACCAATCCAGCCACGGGCCCATCCATCTGGCCCATCAAGACTCACTCTCATTTCATCAGTCCATAAAACCTTAGAAAAATCAGTCTTGAGATATTTCTTGGCCCAGTCTTGACATTTCAGCTTGTGTGTCTTGTTCAGTGGTGGTCGTCTTTCAGCCTTTCTTACCTTGGCCATGTCTCTGAGTATTGCACACCTTGTGCTTTTGGGCACTCCAGTGATGTTGCAGCTATGAAATATGGCCAAACTGGTGGCAAGTGGCATCTTGGCAGCTGCACGCTTGACTTTTCTCAGTTCATGGGCAGTTATTTTGCGCCTTGGTTTTTCCACACGCTTCTTGCGACCCTGTTGACTATTTTGAATGAAACGCTTGATTGCTCGATGATCACGCTTCAGAAGCTTTGCAATTTTAAGAGTGCTGCATCCCTCTGCAAGATATCTCACTATTTTTTACTTTTCTGAGCCTTTGAAGTCCTTCTTTTGACCCATTTTGCCAAAGGAAAGGAAGTTGCCTAATAATTATGCACACCTGATATAGGGTGTTGATGTCATTAGACCACACCCCTTCTCATTACAGAGATGCACATCACCTAATATGCTTAATTGGTAGTAGGCTTTCGAGCCTATACAGCTTGGAGCAAGACAACATGCATAAAGAGTATGATGTGGTCAAAATACTCATTTGCCTAATAATTCTGCACTCCCTGTAGGGTCAACTATGATTAACCGTATATTTAGTCTCTACTCCACCCCCTCAGCGAGAGTAAGGCGAATGGCATTCTATCATCCCCTTTTACAATTAGAAATGGAACGCGTCATGGGTGTCCTCTTTCCCCAATCCTTTTTGTCCTCACCATGGAGGTCATGGCATCACATATTCACCAAAATCACAGGATAGAAGGAATTAAAGTTGTCCCAAACAACTGCAAAAATGCGTTATACGCTGATTATGTTCTTTTTTCTATCCCCCATTTACTTACTGAACTACATAATTTCGGCACATACTCTAACTATTTGATTAACATGCAGAAATCTGAAATGTTAAACATAAATTTACCAAATGCGGACTTTGCAGCCCTTAGTAATGTATGTGCCTTAGGTCAACAACCTAAAATTATCAAGTACTTAGGTACACATATCACCCCTAACCAATCCCTATTCTTTGATTAAAATTTCATAGCCCTTGTGACAAAACCAATCTCGCCACTGTACATTGGAGGGCCTGTTATGGAACATTCTTTGGGCTGTAGGTACATGGGCTTAAGGATACCCAGAGACTGCATGGAAATATGGAATTTTATATGCTGGACACCCCATGTACTTTCATAACTCTGTCTTATGTCTATGTCACCCTGTATCCATAAATACAGGATGGGTACAGGGTGTGAGTGCCCCTTGTGGGAGCAATTGTGACTCTATAAGCAAAGTGGGCATAAAAGACTTTATAGCTAATAAGAACTGTTCCTATATTCTCTAATAAGATGTATTCTATGTATGTTTAAGATCTGATTGTGTCTCAGGAGTCTGTCTGGGTAAACTGATTGTGTCCTTGTGTGATTATGTTAACTAGACTGCCCAACATCAGATTGTCTGAGTAAACGTTCTTCCCTAGTTAATTAACTTAATATGTTAATCTGTTTTACCTGTGAATAGACAATTGTTAGAGGTTTGATGCATTGTTCATATGTTTGCTTTACTGTTAAACCAATGCCCTTTGTAACCTGAAGCCAGGGTGTATAAATCTGTGTGCTGCCTTCAAATAAAGCAGTCATTCTGTTTAAACCTGAAAACTGGCTGGTTTGTGAATTGCTGATTCCCTATGCAGGACGTTGTTCCCTGGTATTAACCCTTGGTACACTGTTGGTACCGTAACATTGGTGGCAGCGACGGAATGAACCTTATCGCCCAGAAGAGCAACTACACAAGCCAGTAACCTCAGGAAGAGGTGGATTATTACAATACTGACTAAGATGGAAAAGAGAAAAGTAAATTTTGCAGCTTTTAAAAACTTCCTGGAAACAGAAGGAGAGATTGATAGGTACCTTGCGGATTTTGAGAGGCAATGTGCACTACACAAGGTACCCGCAGAGGACTGGGTCACGATATTATCTGGAAAATTATCCGGCCGGGCCAGAGAGGCTTTTCGGGCCATTCCAGATGAGGAAGTCAGGGATTATAATACTGTAAAAGAGGCTCTGCTCTCCAGGTATGCGGTTACACCGGAGGCATACCGGAGACGGTTCAGAGACACTGTTAAATTAGCTGGAGATTCCTACCTTGAGTGGGCATGTAAGGTGCACCGCACAGCAGCTCACTGGATAGCGGGGTGCCAAGCCATATCTGGGGAAGAGGTGCTGCAGCTATTCCTGTTGGAACATTGCTTCGACAAATTACCCGCAGGAGTTCAAGAGTGGGTTCGGGACCGTAAACCCTCCACCCTGCAGGAAGCGGCTCGCTTGGCAGATGAGTATACGGATGCCCGCAAACTGGACACTGCTACCACTAAGCCCCCTGCTAGAGTGGAGTACAGACCCCCAGTCACCCCAGCAGCTGCCAGTTACCAAACCCCGGCGCACCACTATACCACATGGCCTCCGGCCACGAACTACCCTCAGAGAGCCCTGCGGTGCTACTCACAACCTATTCGGTGCTTTAGATGTAAGCAACTAGGGCACAAAAGACCAGAGTGTCCCCTAAACGCAGCGAACCAAGCGCAGTCCTGGAGAAGACCCGCCGGCGGAATCCCACGTAATCCTCAGCCTGCGGCCCGCTACGTAGAGGCACAAGAATGCTGGAGCATCCTACATGAGGCAGACCTTGTGCAAGCTGCCCACCGGAATAACCGGCAACTGGTTAAAGTGAATGGGAAGAAGGTCAGTGGTCTACGGGATACTGGTGCTACCATGACCTTGCTTCAAAAGAACTTGGTGTCTGAGAAACAGTACACTGGAGACACTGTGGCTGTGAGGGTAGCAGGGGGCGATGTGTTCAGCCTACCTGTTGCCAGGGTACATTTGGATTGGGGAGTGGGCGCTAGACCTGTGAATGTGGGGGTCAAGAAGGACTTACCTGCTGATGTTCTTCTTGGAAATGACTTGGCCCCCCTTGTTTCTGCCTACGCTCCTATGGGTCCCGCTGATGTTAACTCTGTGACTACCCGTGCCCAGATCCGTGCAGCAGAGACTGACCCACCTGCTGCTAAGCCCCAGGACGCTGAGCTCAGTAAATCTCTATCCGCTATTGATATGTGGAGGTCCCGTTACAATGCGCTGATGAAGGAGAAGAGGAGCGCAGAGGAAAAAGCACGTTTAGAACAGGAATCTCTGCTAGACAAGCTGCACCGACAGACTGCAGAAAACACCAGCTTGAGAGTGGAACATGAAACATTAAAGAAAAACTTAGTGACACTTGAGGAGAAGCTGACGCTGGCTCATAGTGAGGTGCAGCAACTCAAGGGCACCCTATGTCAGTATGAAGGGATTGTGGATACCTATAAAGAGCAGGTACAGAAAACTCGTAAAGAAGCTGATGGGATTTTGAAGGACTGTTTGGCCCTGGTCTGGGCACTGAGGAATTT
The DNA here is from genome assembly GCF_027579735.1 of Bombina bombina. Taxonomy (NCBI): domain Eukaryota; kingdom Metazoa; phylum Chordata; class Amphibia; order Anura; family Bombinatoridae; genus Bombina; species Bombina bombina. The sequence continues at coordinate 1,378,293,611 of NC_069499.1, read as the reverse complement.
GAACCCTTGTTTGTATGGACAGGAATTCTCTCTCATAACGGGAATACAGATGGATTGTCCCAGCAAACTGACATGCCTACCAGGCGCTCTGGTGGTATATGGCACAGTACATACCCTGGACAGCCGAGCATGACAAACCAGAGGGAGAGGAGTTTGATGGTCCTGTCCCCCAGCAACACGGCTGTTTAGCCAAAGGGGAGACGATTGGTCTCCCCCTCCAGCAGCACAGCTATGTATCCAAAGGGGAGACAGTCGGTCTCCCCCTCCAGCAACCAGGCTCCCACCAGGCTACTTCCATGGTAGTGCTGGCACCCGGGCAGAGTACAGCTGGTCTCTGCCCACCTCGCAACCCACCAATTCAGCGTACCAGTCCCCCACACAGCTGTGGTGAGGCACCTGGACATGGACAAGTTTTCCCCGTACTCAGGTGTAGTAACCATTTATTGTGGGTGGGCTGTACTACTAATTGTGTTTTATGGGTGGGTTGCTGGACTAACCAGGGCACTGACCGGCAGGAGGTCAGATACCCTGTTAGTCTGTTTGGAAAAGGGGAGAGATGTGACAAAACCAATCTCGCCACTGTACATTGGAGGGCCTGTTATGGAACATTCTTTGGGCTGTAGGTACATGGGCTTAAGGATACCCAGAGACTGCATGGAAATATGGAATTTTATATGCTGGACACCCCATGTACTTTCATAACTCTGTCTTATGTCTATGTCACCCTGTATCCATAAATACAGGATGGGTACAGGGTGTGAGTGCCCCTTGTGGGAGCAATTGTGACTCTATAAGCAAAGTGGGCATAAAAGACTTTATAGCTAATAAGAACTGTTCCTATATTCTCTAATAAGATGTATTCTATGTATGTTTAAGATCTGATTGTGTCTCAGGAGTCTGTCTGGGTAAACTGATTGTGTCCTTGTGTGATTATGTTAACTAGACTGCCCAACATCAGATTGTCTGAGTAAACGTTCTTCCCTAGTTAATTAACTTAATATGTTAATCTGTTTTACCTGTGAATAGACAATTGTTAGAGGTTTGATGCATTGTTCATATGTTTGCTTTACTGTTAAACCAATGCCCTTTGTAACCTGAAGCCAGGGTGTATAAATCTGTGTGCTGCCTTCAAATAAAGCAGTCATTCTGTTTAAACCTGAAAACTGGCTGGTTTGTGAATTGCTGATTCCCTATGCAGGACGTTGTTCCCTGGTATTAACCCTTGGTACACTGTTGGTACCGTAACAGCCCTTTTAAAGAAAATTCAGGGAGATGGAATATGAAACCACTATCTTGGTGGGGTCGTATACAATCCATCAAAATGACAACTGCAGATATTATACATTTTACAGGAATACAGTGCACCTCCTGAAGGGGTTCATTGATCAGCTACAAAAAACCATTAACACCTTCATATGGAATAAAAGTAAACCCAGAATAAACAAATTGAATTTATACAGACCTAATAGAGAGCAAGTACTGGGCCTCACATGTATTCAATGGTACTACGAATCGGTTACCTTGCAGATGATTTTAGACTGGCATGGAGCAACTACTCACAAAGCGTGGGTAAGCCTCAGAATCCGACATACTTAAAGTACAGAGTGCTAGGACTCTCTGCTGGGTACTGAAAATGAATAGACCAGCCTGATGTCATATAATAGATCTACAAAAACACCTTTTTGATAGTTGGGATAGGATAATTTCTACTAGGAGGGGAATATCCTCAACTTGGAGGACTTGATAGCAAAGAAGAAAGAAACACTGAATGAGATCCCATTAGCCAAAATAATTAAAGATGGAGCTTTGCTGTCCAGGGACCAGCTTAGAGAAGAGGTAGTAAACAGATTCTCCTCTTGGCTCAAAATGGCTCAAATAAAAAACACTTTCTAGATACTTTGCGACACAAACCTGATCTGACTTAACCCTCGACCCCGTTTGAATCTTTATGCCTAAATGAGAAACCAATCAAAAGCCCGTTATCCTTGGCACACGGGATCATACGGAGCCAGGACCCCTCTGACCTCCCCTCATATACAGATGAGTGGCAGACCGATATAGGACTACCCATAGATACCCAAACCTGGCATAGAATATTCACTAACACATGTAAATCATTTGTATCCCCTCAAATATTAGAACTCAACTATAAATTACTACTTAGATGGCACCTCACCCCATCTAGGCTAAGCACCATTTACCCAGGGGCCTCCCAGGTTTGTCGGAAAGGACTGTAGCGACCATGGTAGTTTATACCACATATGGTGGCAATGCCCACTGATTGTACCTTTCTGGGAGATAGTAGAATCACACTTTCATAAAATATTCAACAACAACTTTAGATTATCCCGCAAACAGCCTTGTTTAGCAATCTTCTGAGGTCCCAATGCAAATTACGGACACACTTGCTACAAATCATACTTAACAGTGCAAGATCACTGATAGCTAGAAGCTGGAAGTCCCAACACATCCCATCCAAACAAACATGGCTAGACAGAACCTCAGAGCTACTCTCACTTGAGGAGTATGGGTATCTAAAGTGAAACAAATTACACTACTTCTTAGACGTCAAATTTTATTTAGAGAAATCCCTACAGACTCCCTAACACAGAACAATCCCTAAACACACCTACTCCTCCCCATTCCTTGGATTTAAAGGACCATCTCAGATATACCTTGAAGCTAAGATGTCCTCCTCCTTTCCGTACTCTCCCCTCTCCCTTCAGTCTTTCTTTTCCCCGCTAAAACATCACCACACTTTCCCCTACCTTACCCTTCATCATTAATTACTTTTTTAATTTGTACCTCTCCTCGAGAAGGTATGATTGGAATAGATCAATGCAAGATTGTTATATGTTATATCTTATAGTTCTATTGTTTCTTAAAAGAAAAAGACACAAACATCAAGGTCTGTACAAAAACAAATGGAATTTATTGATATAGAACAAAGGTCAACTGTCATGTACTTGAACAATACTGTATTCAATTATTGAACTGTTGATTACAATAAAAATAAAAATAATAAAAAAATAAAAATAAGCTAGCAATGAAAAAGCTATACAATGTTTTAAACCTCTGTGTTCTTTTACCATCGTTTAACCCATCCTGCTCACTCTCAAACAGGTGAGGGGATTAACCCTTACTTTTAAAACAGGGGAAATTCAATTGTTACTAAAATACCGAATTTAAGATACAACAAAATTAAAACAAAAATTTAAATTGTGTAATTTTGCTTTTTCGTTTTTTTTTCTTATATTTCTTCTGTTTTAAACATTTACAATCTTTAATCCTTAGCCCTTATATGTCTATATTTTATACTTTTCTATTTAGCAGCTCCAGTCAATCAATAATAAATATTTTAAAACACTTAACCAATCATCATTTGTTGCTGTAAGCTCTCAAACGAGTAGTCAATAGGAAAAAGTTCTCAATCAGGTACGTTAACAAGCCAATTTCTCCTCCATCGAATCTTAACCTAGTGTTAAACTGACTTTCGTGATTCAGATAGAGCATGCAAATTTAAGCAACTTTCTAATTAACTCCTATTATAACATTTTCTTCATTCTCTTGGTATCTTTATTTGAAAAGCAAGAATGTAAGTTTAGATGACGGCCCATTTTTAGTGAACAACATGGGTTCTTCTTGCTGATTGGTGGATAAATTCACCCACCAATAAACAAGTGCTGTCCAGTTCTTAACCAAAAATAGCTTAGATGCCTTCTTTTTCAAATAAAAAAGTATATTTATGCTTACCTGATTAATTTATTTATTTTATGATATGACGAGTCCACGGATTTCATCCTTACTTGTGGGATATTAACCTCCTGCTAACAGGAAGTGGCAAAGAGCACCACAGCAGAGCTGTATATATAGCCCCTCCCTTCCCCTCCACCCACAGTCATTTGACCGAAGGTATAGGAAGAGAAAAGGAAAGGCTAAAAGTTGCAGAGGTGACTGAAGTTTACCAAAAATAAATAAACCTGTCTTAAAAAGAACAGGGTGGGCCGTGAACTCGTCATATCGTAAAAGAAATTAATTTATCAGGTAAGCATAAATTTACTTTTCTTTTACAAAGATATGACGAGTCCATGGATTTCATCCTTACTTGTGGGATACCAAAGCAAAAGGACACGGATGAAAGGGAGGGACAAGACAGGAACCTAAACAGAAGGCACCACTGCTTGAAGAACCTTTCTCCCAAGAATAGTCTCAGAAGAAGCAAAAGTATCAAATTTGTAAAATATGGAAAAAGTATGAAGGGACGACCAAGTCGCAGCCTTACAAATCTGTTCAATAGAAGCATCGTTTTTAAAAGCCCATTTGGAAGCCACAGCCCTAGTAGAATGAACCGTAATTCTTTCAGGAGGCTGCTGTCCAGAAGTCTCATATGCCAGGCGGATGATACTTCTCAGTCAAAAAGAAAGAGAGGTAGCTGTAGCTTTCTGACCCCTACGCTTTCCAGAATAAACAATGAATAATGAAGATGATTGACGGAAATCCTTGGTTGTCTGTAAGTAAAACTTCAAGGCACGGACCACGTCCAGATTGTGTAACAGACGCTCCTTCTTGGAAGAAGGATTAGGACACAATGAAGGAACAACAATTTCTTGATTAATATTCTTATTTGAAACAACCTTAGGAAGAAAACCAGGCTTGGTATGTAAAACCACCTTATCAGAATGAAATATAAGATAAGGCGAATCACATTGTAAAGCTGAAAGCTCAGAAACTCTTTGAACAGAAGAGATAGCAACTAAAAACAGAACTTTCCAAGATAACAATTTAATATCTATGGAATGCATAGGTTCAAACGGAACCCCCTGAAGAACTCTAGGAACTAAATTCAAACTCCAGGGAGGAGTAATAGGTCTAAATACAGGCTTAATTCTAGTTAAGGCACTGCCAGGGCATCAATCAGTTCGGCCTGAGGATCCCTCGACCTGGATCCGTATCTTGGAAGCTTGGCATTCTGTCGAGATGCCATCAGATCCAATTCCGGTCTGCCCCATCGGAGAATCAGTGAGGCAAATACTTCCGGATGGAGTTCCCACTCCCCCGGATGAAAAATCTGACGACTTAGAATATCCGCTTCCCAATTTTCTACTCTTGGGATGTAGATTGCCGACAAATAACAAGAGTGGGTCTCCGCCCATCGGATTATCTTGGATACTTCTATCATCGCTAAGGAACTCTTTGTTCCCCCTTGATGATTGATATATGCTACAGTCGTGATGTTGTCCGACTGGAATCTGATGAATTTTGACGAAGTCAACTGAGGCCACTCCCGAAGCGCATTGAATATTGCTCTCAATTCCAGAATATTGATTGGAAGTAGAGACTCCACCTGAGTCTAAACACCCTGAGCCTTCAGGGGGTTCCAGACTGCACCCTAGCCCAGAAGGTTGGTATCCGTTGTCACTATCACCCACGAGGGTCTGTGGAAACAAGACCCCTGTGACAGATGATCCAGCGACACCCACCAAAGAAGAGAGTCTCTGGTTACTCGATCCAGATTTATCTGAGGAAATTGACATAATCCCCATTCCACTGTCCGAGCATGCACAGCTGCAGTGGTCTGAGATGAAAACAGGCAAACAGAATTATATCCATTGCCGCTACCATTAATCCAATTACTTCCATGCACTGAGCCACTGATGGCCGATGAATGGACTGAAGTGCTCGGCAAGTATTCAGAATCTTTGTTTTTCTGAGCTCTGTCAGAAAAATTTTCATGTCTACCGAGTCTATAAGAGTCCCCAGAACTGAAACATTTGTCTGTGGAACTAATTAACTCTTTTCTATGTTCACTTTCCAACCGTGAGATCTCAGGAAAGACAATACTATGTCCGTGTGAGATTTTGTTAATTGATAATTCGACGCCTGAATCAGAATGTCATCCAGATAAGGCGCTACTGCTATACCCGGCGGTCTGAGAACCGCTAAAAGAGACCCTAGAACTTTTGTGAAAATTCTGGGTGCCGTGGCAAGACCGAAAGGAAGAGCCATGAACTGATAGTGTTTGTCCAGGAAGGCAAACCTTAGGAACTGATGATGATCCTTGTGAATAGGGATATGAAGGTATGCATCCTTCAAATCTACAGTAGTCATATATTGACCCTCCTGAATCATTGTTAAGATTGTTCGTATAGTCTCCATTTTGAACGATGGAACTCTGAGAAATTTGTTTAGACACTTGAGATCTAAAATGGGTCTGAAAGTTCCTTCTTTTTTTGGGAACTACAAAAAAGATTTGAGTAAAACCCCTGTCCCTGTTCCAGCTTTGGAACGGGACAAATTACTCCCATGGTATAGAGGTCTTTTACACAGTGTAAGAATGCCTCTCTCTTTATCTGGTCTACAGATAATCGTGAAAGATGAAATCTCCCCCTTGGGAGAAAATCCTTGAATTGATACCCGTGGGTCACTATTTCTAGTGCCCAGGAGTCCTGAACATCTCTTGCCCAAGCCTGAGCAAAGAGAGAAAGTCTGCCCCCTACCAGTTCCGGTCCCGGATCGAGGGCCACCCCTTCATGCTGTCTTGGAAGCAGCAGCGGACTTCTTGGATTGTTTACCCTTATTCCAAGTCTGGTTGGGTCTCCATACTGACTTAGATTGAGCAAAATTCCCTTCCTGCTTTGTGGAAAAAGAAGAAGCAGAGGGCCCTCCTTTATAGTTTCGAAAGGAACGAAAATTATTCTGTTTACCCCTCCTTTTAACAGACTTATCCTGAGGTAGGGTATGACCTTTACCTCCAGTAATGTCAGAAATGATCTCCTTCAATTCAGGCCCGAATAGAGTCTTATCTTTAATAGGAATAGCTAAAAGCTTAGATTTTGATGACACATCAGCAGACCAAGATTTGAGCCATAACGCTCTACGCGCCAGAATGGCAAAACCAGCATTTTTTGCTGCTAACTTAGCAATTTGAAAAGCAGCATCAGTAATAAAAGAATTAGCTAGCTTAAGAGCCTTTATTCTATCCAGAATATAATCTAATGGAGTCTCAACTTTCAGAGACTCTTCTAGAGCTTCAAACCAAAAAGCTGCTGCAGTAGTTACTGGAACAATGCAAGCTGTAGGTTGTAAAAGAAAACCTTGATGAATAAATAATTTCTTTAAAAGACCTTCTAATTTTTTATCCATAGGGTCTTTGAAAGCACAACTATCCTCAATAGGTATAGTTGTACGCTTAGCCAAATTAGATATAGCTCCCTCTACCTTAGGGACCGTTTGCAACAAGTCCCGAATGGAGTCAGATATGGGAAACATTTTCTTAAAAGTAGGAGGAGGAGAGAACGATATGCCTGGTCTATCCCATTCCTTTTTAACAATTTCCAAAATTCTTTTTGGAACCGGAAAAATATCAGTGTAAGTAGGTACCTCTAAATATTTGTCCATCTTACACAATTTCTCTGGTGGTATTATAATAGTTTCACAATCATCCAGAGTCGCTAAAACCTCCCTAAGTAACAGACGTAGGTGTTCAAGCTTAAATTTAAATGACATAACTTCCGAATCTGTCTGAGGTAATATATTTCCTGGGTCTGAAAGTTCACCCTCAGACAGCAATTCCCTAACCCCCAACTCAGAACATTGTGAGGGAAAAAGCTAATAAAGCACCAGAGGATTCAGTATTTACATTAATACCTGACCTACTGAGTTTACCCTGTAACACTGGCAATTTGGATAATACCTCTGTAAGAGTAGTTGACATAACTGCAGCCATATCCTGCAGAGTAAAAGCATTAGACGCACTAGAAGGACTTGGCGTTGCTTGTGTGGGTGTTAAAGGTTGTGACACTTGGGGAGAATTAGATGGCATATCCTGATTCCCTTCAAACTGAGAATCATCCTTAAGCATACTTTTATTACTTAAAATATGCTTCTTACATTGTAAGGCCCTTTCAGTACAAGAGGTACACAATGTAAGTGGGGGTTCCACAATGGCTTCTAAACACATAGAACAATTAGTATCCTCAATGTCAGACATGTTGAAAATAGACTAACAGTATTTTAAACACTTTGAACAATTTTCCAAAAAAATGTACTGCGCCTTTAAAAAATAAAAAAGCATACAATTTTTCCAAAACTGCAGAAAAAGCTAAATAAATAAATATGTTTAGCAACACATATTTGATGTGCTCAAAAATTATTGCACTTAAGATCAATAGGCAAAAATAACGTTATCAGGACATTTATAATGAAAAAAATACAATTTATTAAAAAAAAAAATTACCCCTGGTTGTTTCAAATGTTTGGGGTGCACAACATGTAGTGCCCTAATACAGTGCACAGAGTTCACTCATCCTTGGGCCAACAAAAAATTCAAAATCAAATATCGTGTTACATGCACGACGACCCATGTAGTCTATCTGTTACATTGTATTTGTGGCAGATTCTACGTCGGTAAAACGACTGATGATTTGCGGACCAGAATGGCAAATCACAGGGCAGCCATTCGGGCGGCGATAGATAAAGGTGATTCAGAACAGCCTGTTGCGAGACATTTCGCTGACAACAAGCACACTGTGAAAGATCTAAAATATATCATTATTGACCATGTACCCCCTCAAAACAAAGGAGGGGACAGAGGCAAACTTCTGTTACAAAAGGAATCCAGGTGGATTCACACCTTGGACACGCTGATGCCAAAGGGACTGAATACACACTTTGATTTACAGTGTTTTCTGTAGAGTCTTTGTGTCTTCAAATTTCTCCAAAAATGTCTTTAACAACGTTGTTGTAAGATGTAATGATAAATGGCTCCACTGTTCGGGTTTTGAATTGTAATTTAGATAAACTGAGTGAGCAGGGAATTATCTAAAGTACAATAACAATTATGTTAGACCTGTATTATGGTAGTGGCATATCCGAAAGCAATAGCAGATAGACTTATTTATGTATATAAATGTACCAAAGACAATACTCTGGGGCATATGTATCAAGCTCCGTATGCAGCTTGATGCCCCGTGTTTCTGGCGAGCCTGCAGGCTCGCCAGAAACAGCAGTTATGAAGCAGCGGTCACAAAGACCGCTGCTCCATAACCTGTCCTCCTGCTCTGAGCAGGCGGACAGACATCGCCGGAAATCAACCCAATCGAGTACGATCGGGTTGATTGACACCCCCCTGCTGGCGTCCGATTGGCCACGAGTCTGCTGGGGGGGGGGGGGGGCGTTGCACTTGTGAGCTGCTGGTGCAATGCTGAATATCTGTTTTGATTTTTAACAGTTGGTCCGTATGGGCTTCCATAGCGCTGCTTGGCGCATGCATGGTTGCATTGAGGAGACGCTACCGGAAGTCCTCCCGGACAGAGCTGAATGTCAATTTGGGTGATGTAAGGTATGTGCATTGTATTTGTTATGTTTGATAAAGGGGGAAACCCTGAAACGTTATATGTGTATTAAACACTAAGGTGTATATTCACAAAGACCTATGAGTGCGGTTCTCTAATTTCTATGATATATGTGTATGTATGCACCGCACCTAGGCAGAACAGTGGAATACGTGAGTGCTTTGGAAAAAACTTTGTGGACTATATATATATATATATATATATATATATAAATATATATATATATATATATATATATATATATACATATATAAATATAAAAATATAATAAGTCACATTATACCCTGACCAAAAAATTATGGCTGAAAAACAGCCTAAAACTTAAGGGTTGCAGCAGAATTTTAAGTGCCTAGGGCAGCACAAAACCTAAATACGCCACTGATTGTAGCCAATCATAGGAGCTCCACGTGCACAAGCACAGTGTTATCTATATAAAAACACATAAACTAACACCCTCTAGTGGTGAAAAACTATCAAAATGCCCTGAGCTAAGAGGCGGCTTTCAAAGGCTTAGAAATTAGCATATGAACCTCCTAGATTTAGCTTTTAACTAAGAATACCAAGAGAACCAAGCAAAATTGGTGATAAAAGTAAATTGGAAAATTGTTTAAAATTACATGCCCTATCTGAATAATGAAAGTTTGTTTTGGACTAGACTGTCCCTTTAAAAGGGCCTTTTCTAGGGCTTTGCCCTAAGTTAAACAGCTCTTTTACATTAAAAAAATTACAAAGTACCCCCTAACAGTAAATCCCCCCACCCAACCAACCAACCCCCCAAAATAAAAAACCTAAGCTACCCATTGCCCCTAAAGTGGCATTTGTATGGGCATTACCCTTAAAAGGGCATTTAGTTCTTTTACTGCCCATTAAAATAAAAAATCCCTAATCTAAAAAAAAAACACAACCAAAAAAACAAAAAAAAACCTAACACTAACCATAAGTAATCTACTCACAGTTCCTGAAGTCTTCATCCAGGCAGTGACATATTCATCTATCATGGAGGCATATTTTATCTTCATCCCGGTGGTGTGGAGCTGTCCAGAACTGGCAGGGACATCTAGCGTGGAACATCCTCTTCATGCGATCGACTGCCGCACACTGAAGATTGAATGCAAGGTACCCCTTTTATATTCGGGTACTGTTGCGTTCCTATTGGCTGAAAAATTGAAATCAGCCAATAGGATGAGAGCTGCTTAAATTCTATTGGCTGTTTAAATCAACAGCCAATAGGAGAGTTGCGTTACAGGCAAAAACGCTTGAAGTATAGCTATACCTATTAACTATGGCAAAGTAATGTAAAGAGTCACAGGTACAATGCGCGCTAAGCCGAAAGGTCAAAGCAAAGCAGGAGAAATAAACATTAAATCTGAGGACAGAAAACACTTCCTCCGAGCGTGTGAAAAACAACTAAAAAGGAGATTACGCGCACCAAAAACCGATGTGTGTATAATTGTGCAAACCGTGGAAAAGACTAAAGGGACGTGTGCAAACCTGACAAGCGTTAAAGGGATACTATACCCAAATTTTTTCTTTAATGATTCAGATAGAGCATGCAATTTTAAGCAACTTCCTAATTCACTCCTATTATCAATTTTGCTTTGTTCTCTTGCTAAATTTATTTAAAAAGCAGAAATGTGGGGGGCGTGTCCGAACCACGTACTGGAAAGGACGTATCTACTGCAGGCTCTAGAAGAAACCTCTTCAATCCACCGATTTTAGAGAATTTAACAGCTAAAATATACTTATATCTTATTGATTTATGGTTGCCATTCATACGGTGGCTATATTTCTATCTTCGATAGCTGTTTACATGAACCAAGAGCCACAGACCGGACGACTAAGACCTAAGGCGGTGGCCTATTAATAGGTAGCGACTCCCCCCCGGCTCCTCCGGGTTACTAGTGCTGGCAGCAGGTTTCTGCCTTACTGTTCTCTAAAACATCGCTAAGCAGAAAAAATAATTCACAGACAACAACCTTGCAAGGGATCGGGTCCTTAAGCTGCCGCACACAAGATTGCTTTCAAGATGGCGACCGCATGGGAGCAGGAGCTGGACCAGCGTTTTGCTAAATTGGAGAATCTGCTCCTTAGAATCTATCACCGATCACTCCCATTAGACTGTACCCAGAGCACCCTACCACCGATAAACAACATACCCATGGAAGAACCAACACAGATCTATATACCACATTTGAACAACGATGGCGACTGGAGAGAGATAACGACAGAGAGTGCTCCTCAGCCCGTAGAAAATCCTCTGATACAGCCACAGAAGAGGGAACCTCCCGCAACAGCACAGGCCATTAGGCTTATTCCTAGCAGCAAGGAGGAAGCCCTGAATAGCTCCGGCTTGCGGCCCGCGCAGAAGGGCCCTGGCGTGGCTGCAAGAATAACACATACTCTTGGGCTACCTGGTAAGAGCATACTTACCCCTTCGGATGCCGAAGGGTTGGCTTTGTCCGGCCCGGACATTCAGATAGACTTTGTCATTGACAGGACTCCCCTTGTACAAGTATTGGCGGCATTTGGCGACACTGGGACATATATACATACTAAGCCTAATCAGAAGTGTCACGCAACGGGTAATTTACACCAGTTATTAGCCTGTGGGATTCCTACCTTTGAACCCGAGACCGGGGGGATTGAACATGAGTACTCATGTCCCTCTTTGCACATAGAGGTAAATTCCGTGTATGGGAAAGACTGCATTATTCTGGGGCCATGCAATCTGGGTAATCACAAAGGGACGCTGCTCAGGCCGCAATTTGACTCAGGGGGCTGACGAACAGCAAAAAGGCTCATATTAAAACTGTCTGTGTATCTCCCTGTTCAATGGTTCTATCGTTAATGTTCCCAAGAAATTTTTTTTTTGTTGGTTTAAAACGTTATGCTATGTTTCCATAAGTATATAATTAGCACTCCAAAATGTTATTTATTATATGTATATCTGGCAAAAGACGGTTGCTACCATACCCTCGGCAGTCCAGTAAAAACCTATTTCCATAACACACTCTGTTAGCAAATACCCAATTCATAGCATATGCTTATTTCCTGGACACTAACATAATATTTAGGAGCGCAAGACTGACATTGGTGTTACTTATTTATGCCTCGCACCTCATAAACAGTACTTTAATGCACGGCACTTGCTTGGGCAGTAGCTGCCTATACATTTAAAAAGTAATGCCATGCTACATATCAGTTTATACACAACCTTACGCCCTATGCTGTCCGTGGTATCTAGGTATGTTAACCCTAAGTTGTCATAACCACTCTCAGGGGTGTCATACCCCACATCCCCCAGGTAGTACATTGTATGACACTGTTATATTAATAGCATTATAGCAACTGATCTGCTAGAACTTATAAGAGCACACAATATGACAGGGAAAGGAATACCCTTGTAAACTTCCTTTTTTTTTTTTTTTTTTACTTATTAATAAGCCCTTTTGACATATATTAAAATTATCTGTGCGAGAAGCAACTTGTCTACATTTATTAGATGACGCCTGAAAACTCGGAAATTATCTTGTCTTGTTTCTGCTTATATCACAATGTTTTTCTGTATATAGTTTTATCTAGTTTAAATAATCCCAATATCTTTTGGAAGCATATTAATTATAGGACCAAGAGTGTCCTAGAAACTTGTTATATGGGACAAAAATGAGGACTGGTTTAGCAATATACTGTACTTGTACATGTACCAATACATTCTGGTCTTCCTATCTTGTACTTGCTATTCATGTATGCATATTTCCTCAATAAAAACTTTAAATATTTAAAAAGCAGAAATGTAAAGCTTAAGAGCCTGTCCATTTTTGGTTCAGAACCTGGGTTTCACTTGCTTATTGGTGGCTAAATGTAGCCACCAATAAGCAAGCTCTATCCAGGGTGCTGAACCTAAAATGGGCCGACTCCAAAGCTTTACATTCCTGCTTTTTAAATAAAGATAGCAAGAGAACGAAGACAAATTGCTTAAAACTGCATTATCTATATAAATCATGAAAGAAAAAATTTGGGTTTAGTATTCCTTTAACCAGACGAGCGTAAATCAGAGGCATGTGCAAAAAAAAAAAAAGGCAGATGCACGCAAACAGCAGGGGTATAGTGAAAAGGAACAGTCCCAGGGCCATATATATATATATATATATATATATATATATATATATATATATATATATATATATATAAATAACTATAAAAAGTACCCAAAAAATGCTAAATGAGTGTCTAAATGTTAATAAATACCAATAGATACTCATCCACTAGCAATCAAGCAGCAGACAGCCAAACCAGGACTGAAACATATCAGCAGAGGTTATTGAATAAGAGTATATTGTAGATCCATAAAGGGGGCCACTGCAACCAATTATAGAGGGTTTATGAAGAATTTCCCATGAGGTGAAAAAAATAATAATATAACATACCCCAAATACATCCCTCTGACAAGCACTGTACTCTGAGGGGAAACTGGGCATCAACATAGACTGAAAACCCCTCTCGCTGAAGAATCAAATGCACATCTTCTTTCTTCAACCACCTCCAGCGGAGGCAAAGTAAAGACTAAGGCATGTGTGAGGTGGGAGGGATTTTATAGAGCTCTTGAGATTTGGGAATCTCCTAGTGGTAGAGAAGAGTAATTCCTAAGAGTAAAGGATCGTGGACCCTCACCACCTGTTTGAAAGAAAATCTTGTCTAGAAAGGTAAAGCAGGAGCAAAACGTGCATTAGGCCTTTGGTGGTATGATTAGGTCCTGGCCAGGGGCCTTTGGTATTGTATTGAATTTATATTTTATATCACCTAGATTACGAGTTTTGAGTTAGAGGCTGTGCGGTGCTAACGAGCAGTTTATGCTCACTAATCACTTACAGACAGTGCTGGTATTACAGGTTTTTACAAACCAGACAAGAAGTGAGCGTTGAGCAAAATTTTGCTCATTACCCCACTCCAATACCAGCACTGCTTACGTTAGCAGTGAGCTGGTGTAACGTCCTCGTGCACGATTTCCCCATAGAAATTAACGGGGAGAGCCGGCTGAAAAAAAGTCTAACACCTGCAAAAAAGCAGCGTAAACCTCCTTAACGCAGCCCCATTGATTCCTAAGGGGAAATAAAATTTATGTCTAGACCTAACACTCTAACATGAACCCCGAGTCTAAACACCCCTAATCTTACACTTATTAACCCCTAATCTGCTGCCCCCGACATCGCCGCAACCTACATTATATTATTAACCCCTGATCTGCCGCTCCGGACACCGCCGCCACCTACATTATACTTATGAACCCCTAATCTGCTGCCCCCAACATCGCTGACACCTACATTATATTTATTAACGCCTAATCTGCCTTCCCCAATGTCGCCGCAACCTACACTTCTTAACCCCTAATCTGCCGCCCCCAACGTCGCTGCCACTATAACATATTAACCCCTAAACCGCTGCACTCTCGCATTGCAAACATAAGTAAAATATTATTAACCCCTAATCTGTCGTCCCTAACATCGCCGCCACCTACCTACATTTATTAACCCCTAATCTGCCGCCCCCAACGTCGCCACCACTATTCTAAATGTATTAACCCCTAAACCTAAGTCTAACCCTAACCCCCACTAACTTAAATATAATTTAAATAAATCTAAATAAAATTACTATCATTACCTAAATAATTCCTATTTAAAACTAAATGCTTACCTATAAAGTAAACCCTAACATAGCTACAATATAACTAATAGTTACATTGTAGCTAGCTTATGGTTTATTTTTATTTTACAGGCAAGTTTGTATTTATTTTAACTAGGTAGAATAGTTACTAAATAGTTATTAACTGTTTAATAACTACCTAGCTAAAATAAATACAAATTTACCTGTAAAATAAAACCTAACCTAAGTTACACTAACACCTAACACTACACTATAATTAAATTAATTCCCTAAATTAAATACAATTAAATAAAATTATATAAAGTACAAAAAAAGCAAACACTAAATTACAGAAAATAATAAACAAATTACAAGATTTTTAAACTAATTACACCTAATCTAATCCCCTTAACAAAATAAAAAAGCCCCCCCACAAAATAAAAAAGCCGTACCCTACACTAAATTACAAATAGCCCTTAAAAGGGCCTTTTGCGGGGCATTGCCCCAAAGTAATCAGCTCTTTTACCTGTAAAAAAATTTACAAATCCCCCCCAACATTAAAACCCACCACCCACACAACCAACCCTACTCTAAAACCCACCCAATACCCCCTTAAAAAAACCTAACACTTACCCCTTGAAGATCACCTTACCGGGAGAAGTCTTCATCCAACCGGGCCGAAGTCCTCAACGAAGCCGGGAGAAGTCTTCATCCAAGCAGGGCAAAGTGGTCCTCCAGACGGGCAGAAGTCTTCATCCAGACGGCATCTTCTATTGCATCAGCCAATAGGATTTGTTCTACCTTAATTCCGATTGGCTGATAGAATTCTATCAGCCAATCGGAATTGAAGGGACGCCATCTTGGATGATTTTAAAGGAACCGTCATTTAGTAAGAAGACTTCGTTGGAAGAGGATGATCCCCGCCGGATGTCTTGAAGATGGACCCACTCCATGCCGGATGGATGAAGATAGAAGATGCCATCTGGATGAGGACTTCTGCCCGTCTGGAGAACCACTTCGCCCGGCTTGGATGAAGACTTCTCCCGGCTTCGTTGTGGACTTCTGCCCGGTTGGATGAAGACTTCTCCCGGTAAGGTGATCTTCAAGGGGTTAGTCTTAGGTTTTTTTAAGGGGGTATTGGGTGGGTTTTAGAGTAGGGTTGGTTGTATGGGTGGTGGGTTTTAATGTTGGGGGGGATTTGTAATTTTTATTTACAGGTAAAAGAGCTGATTACTATGGGGCAATGCCCTGCAAAAGGCCCTTTTAAGGGCTATTTGTAATTTAGTGTAGGGTAGGGCTTTTTTTATTTTGGGGGGGCTTTTTTATTTTGTTAGGGGGATTAGATTAGGTGCAATTAGTTTAAAAATCTTGTAATTTGTTTATTATTTTCTGTAATTTAGTGGGGGGGGTTGTACTTTAGCTAATTTTATTTAATTGTATTTAAGTGTATTTAATTTAGGGAATTAATTTAATTATAGTGTGGTGTTAGTGTAATTTAGGTTAGGTTATATTTTACAGGTAAATTTGTCTTTATTTCAACTAGGTAGTTATTAAATAGTTAATAACTATTTAGTAACTATTCTACCTAGTTAAAATAAATACAAACTTGCCTGTAAAATAAAATAAACCCTAAGCTAGCTACAGTGTAACTATTAGTTATATTGTAGCTAGCTTAGGGTTTATTTTATAGGTAAGTATTTAGTTTTAAATAGGAATAATTTAGTTAATGATAGTTATTTTTATTTAGATTATATTTAAGTTAGGGGGTGTTAGGGTTAGACTTAGATTTAGGGGTTAATAACTTTAATATAGTGGCGGCGACATTGGGGGCGGCAGATTAGGGGTTAATAAATGTAAGTAGGTGTCGGAGATGTTAGGGATGGCAGATTAGGGGTTAATAATATTTAACTAGTGTTTGTAATGCGGGAGTGCAGCGGTTTAGTGGTTAATATATTTATTATAGTGGTGGCGATGTCCGGTTCGGCAGATTAGAGGTTAAAAATGTTATTTTAGTGTTTGCGATGTGGGGGGTCTCGGTTTAGGGGTTAATAGGTAGTTTATGGGTGTTAGTGTACTTTTTAGCACTTTAGTTAAGAGTTTTATGCTACGGCGTTGTAGTGTAAAACTCTTAACTACTGACTTTAAAATGCGGTACCAGTCTTGACAGGAGAGGGTGTACCGCCGACTTTTTGCGCTATGTAAGTCCCATTGAAAAAAAGAGGATACGCAATTTACGTAAGTGGATTTGCGGTATTTCCAAGTCTGGACAAAAAAGTGAGCGGTACACCTTTACCTGCAAGACCCGTAATACCAGCGGGCGTTAAAAAGCAGTGTTAGGACCTCTTAACACTGCTTTTTAAACGCACAACTCATAATCTAGCTGTATGTTTTGTGTGGTTTATCCTATATTAGATGCTTTTGACATACCTGACTAGTACAGGTACACCCAGCTTTCTTTTATTATTATTATCGGTTATTTGTAGAGCGCCAACAGATTCCGCAGTGCTATAAACAAAGGCAGAGTACAACAAAACAATTATGGGGATCAAATGGGTAGAGGGCCCTGCCAAGAGTTGCACTGTTGTAGTCAGCTCTTAAGAAGGTGATCTACAAACAGCTGGACTCTTAGGCTTACATGCTAAGGTGGTTCAGGGGATAGCAATGGAGGAGTGGAACTGGTATAAAGTAAGGTTAGCGTAGGTTGTATGCATCCCTGAACAGTAGAGTCTTTAGGGAGAGCTTGAAGCTTTCAAAACTAGGGGAGAGTCTTGCAGAGCAAGGCAGAGAGTTCCACAAGATGGGAGCCAGTCTGGAGAAGTCCTGTAAATGGGAGTGCGATGAAGTAACCAGAGAGGAGGAGAGTAGGAGGTCATGAGCAGAGCGAAGGGGACGGGAGGGAGAGTATCTGGAGACAAGGTCTTAGATATAGGGGGGAGCAGTGCAGTTGAGGGCTTTGTAAGGCTTTGTAAGACAGAGTGAGAAATGTGTTTGATCCTATAGGCAAGAGGAAGCCAATGAAGGGATTGGCAGAGAGGAGCAGCAGTGAAGAGTAACGTGTAAGGAAGATGAGTCTGGCAGAGGCATTCATTATGGATTGTAAAGGAGCTAGACGGCAGGTGGGGAGACCAGAGACAACAGAGTTGCAGTAATCGAGGCGGGAAAGAATGAGAGAGTGGATTAAAATCTTAGTTGTGTTTTTTGTAAGGAAGTATCTAATTTTAGAGAAGTTTTTAAGGTGGAAGCGGCAGGCTTTAGCCAAGGACTGAATATGAGGAGTGAAAGAAAGATCTGAGTCAAATGTGACCCTGAGACATCAAGCATGCGGGGTCGGGGTAATGATGGAGTTGTCGACCGTTATAGAGAGATTGGGGGTGGAAGAAGGGGGAAGTAGTAGGTAGTGAGAGGACATCCAGGAAGAGATGTGAGAAAGACAGTTAGTGACACAGGTTAGCAAGGAAGGAGAAAGGTCTGGTGCAGAGAAGTAGATTTGGGTGTCGTCGGCATACAAATGATATTGGAAACTGTGAGACTTTATTAGGGAACCTAGTGATGACGTGTAGATTGAGAAGAGAAGGGGACCGAGGACAGAGCCTTGCGGTACTCCAACAGAAAGTGGTGACGGGGCAGAGGAGGCCCCAGAGAAGGCTACACTAAATGTACGGTTTGACAGGTAGGAAGAGAGCCACAAAAGGGCTGTGTCACAGATGCCAAAGGATTGGAGGGTTTGGAGCAAAAGAGGGTGGTCAACAGTGTCAAAGGCTGTGGACAGATCAAGGAGGATAAGCAGAGAGAAGTGGCCTTTAGATTTTGCTGTAAGTAGGTCATTGGTAACCTTAACAATTGCTGTCTCTGTGGAGTGATGGGGATAAAATCCAGATTGCAGTGCGTCAAGAAGGGAGTTTAAATTAAGGAAACGGGATAGGCGTGCATATACTAGTTTTTCGGGAAGCTTTGAGTCAAGAGGGAGGAGGGAAATAGGGAGGTAGTTGGATGGGGAGGTAGGATCAAGGGAAGATTTTTTGAGGGTAGGTGTGACCAGTGCATGTTTCAGTGATGAAGGAAATATACTGGTGCTGAGGGAGAGGTTGAAAATGTGTGTTAGTATAGGGCTAAGGGTAGCAGAGAGGGATGGGAGTAGCTGTGAGAGGATAGGATCAAAGGGACAGGTAGTGAGGTGAGAGTGCAGTATAAGTGCCAAAACTTCTTCCTCAGTAACAGGAGAGAAAGAGCTAAGTTTAATGTTATGTGGGTTGTGGTAGATTGAGAGTGCTTGAGGGGGGGGGGGGGTTGGAATTATGTTTCTTTCTTAAATAATTGTGTAGGAGCAACATGTGAGAATAGCAGATCACCAATCCCTTTTTTGTGGTACTCCTTAGGAAAATCTTATAGTTACTGGTAGACTGTATATGATGGCTCTTTTTGTTTCCTGTTGCACTATACAATGGGGATAGCTACCTCCTCTAAACTTTTCTAGTATTAAGCCTTTCATTTGACTGTATAGGAGTTTACCATGCATATAGAATCAGTACCGTGAATTGGACCTTTCATGCCTCTGTGTGTGATACCTTTTTAAGTTTTTAATGTGTTTTTATATTTCTTTGATATAATAAATGTTAAGTTTTATTATTCTTCCTTTGTTTCTTCAGATATCTTTCTTTGAGGATTGAGAATCCCTCCCCTTTCTTTGTTTGTCCTCTCTTTTGGACTTACTTAATTTTGTTTCTTTAGAGCGCTTAAGGGATGCTACTTTTTCTTCTTTTTTTGTATATAATTCTCCCTGTGAATTGGAACATGAAGATAAGCATATTTTAAATCTATTGTTGACATAACTGACCTTGTTGAACAAGAGACAGAATAGTCTGAGTAGTTTCAATTTTGAAATTAGGAATTCTGACAAACTTGTTCAGAGCTTTCAGATCCAGAACTAGTCTGAAAATACATTCCTTCATTGTCTTCCATAGGAATACTAGTACGCTTAGCCAGAGAGTAAATGGCCCTATCTACTTTAGGGATATTCTCCCACAGTTCAACATTAGAGGCAGGTAAGGGATATCATTTCTAAGCCTTGCAGAAGGATTAAGATAATTACCTGGCTTAGATCATTCCCAGAAACTATTTCAGAAACTATTTCAAAGACAGCATCTGGAATGGGAAAAACTTGAGGGGTTTTAGCAACAGTTTTAAAGACTGAATTTAAATGGTTAAAAGGTTTATCCTCATAAACCTTAGTCTTTAATGCCAAAAGTTAGCAAAATCTCTTTTAAAAGAGAAAGGATATGTACAAATTTAAATTAAAAAGAGGATGAATCAAGTTTAACACCAGAAGAAGTCTCCTCATCATCAGAGGAAATGTGCGCATACTAAAGGGCATATATGCGTTAACCCGACGCAGACTGACCTGAAAGACAAAGCGCAAGAAAAAATGAATGCCCCATAAGATGTGAAACCCCAACGTGAGCAATCCCGAGGGCTTATGTGCGCTATGCCGATGAGCGGTAAAAAATAGAAACAAAACTCTGCGTGGTCCTGTGATATTTATTAGTTCCTTGTTTATGTATCAATGGAATTTTATTATGTGTCAATGAGATTTTTTTGCACAACGATCTGCATGTATTAACCCATTTATTTTTATGTCTAATTGTGGTCACTATAGTTACTAATTGTTGTATGGTTGCTATACCAAGGATGTTTCGTGCTAATGATCTGCATGTTTGTATCCACCTGTTCATTCCTATGTCAATCATGGTTACCATAGGAATTAATTGTTGCTGAGCACACATTGGTGTAGATCCTAATTAACTGTCCTATCAGAAAACTTCTGTTTTTTTTATTTTGTTATATAGCAAGTGTATTTCTTAATGTTTTATTATAGCCTGATGAAACAGCCCATAGGAGGCTGAGAAACGCGTTGCTGTGTTATTTTTAAACTTTTATATACACTTGCTTTTGTGGTATTTGACCCAATTACCAAGCTGTGGTGCAACATTGCACTATCTGTCCTTGTACAATCTTTTGTTGCTGGAAGCTGGGGATTATCTCTGTGTATAGTCTACTGGGCGACTTTGAGGTTCCAGCTTGCTGTTACTGCACCGGGAGGTGCTTTGTATTCTGTAAGTACAATCTTATGGTTACATCCCCCCTTGCTCAAATGTTATTGGGCCATGTTGGTTTGCCTTTTATCCCTTCCAGGCACTTCACTACAGGCCTTCTAAGGAACTCTTACCGGATCCCTGTTGAGGGTTAACAGTGAGCTGGACTACTGTGAAGCTCCAGCCTGCTTCATTGGCACCGTTTGGGTACTTTATGTTTGTGAGTATATATTTTTACTTGTATTCACATATTTCTGTTCTGGTGGTACTAGGCCATGGTGGCGCCTCTGTTTCTTTCTTTTCCCTATATAAAGTATTGCTAAAAATCCCTGAATAATCCTAGAGATGGATTAAAATGAGATACGGTATTACAATAATATGCAGTATTGCAGGAAGTATTACAATAATATGTCCAAAACAAATGTCCAAATATCCAAATAGTGTGACATACGTTAAAAATGATGATGGTTAAAAAATGATAGTGGTAAAAAATAAACAAGTGTATCCGTGAAAAAATAATAATAAAAATAGAAATACAATTAAAAAATGCAAAATTATGTGATCACAAAATGTGCTCTTTACGATATCCATGAGCAAAATTAGGTGTACACTAAAAAAAGGCTGATAATATCACTGAAAAAAGGCAGATAATATCACTAAAAAATGTGTCACTAAAAAATGTATACGTTCCATATTTGGGTATAGGTTTTCTTTTATAATCCAAAGGTGGTTGGTATCCTGAAAGAAGTTTTCTTCATCAATCTTTATGGGTATTGATCCTCAAAGTATATGGTGTATGTTGATTTCCTATAGAAAAATAACATATATAGTGCTATAACGCTACTATCTCCAATAGAATAAGTATTCTGCTTACCTATATGGAATGAACCTGAGCCGTGGTATCAGTTAGTGTCTATGCTTTTTGGTCCTAAACAGGACCTTTCTCAAGACTGATAGCGGCTATAATTTAATTGTTACCTTAAATAGGGTCCTTCAGCCAATTACAGCGTCTTAAAAATTGCGCCAAAAAAACTTTTTGTGAACCATGTGATACTCCATCTTTCCACATCCGTTTCCTTCGATCGTGTTCCCAACCGGAAGTTGTTATTTGAGTGACGTCATATCCGGTTTGACGTTGTATCCGGTTTTGTATTTCCAACAAAGCCGGTATATACAGACTTAAAACCTAAGTCTACCTACCTTCTTTCCGATCACACACAAAGGACCCCAGATCGAAACATTTGAAAATATAGTATGTGATGAAATAAAGAAATTAAATAATACAAGTCTTAAGAAATTCCATCAAAA
This sequence comes from Bombina bombina, assembly GCF_027579735.1. Taxonomy (NCBI): domain Eukaryota; kingdom Metazoa; phylum Chordata; class Amphibia; order Anura; family Bombinatoridae; genus Bombina; species Bombina bombina. Next base: position 1,378,271,221 of record NC_069499.1, on the reverse strand, counting down.
TATGATGAAATCACAAATAGAAACTATCAATAGTCTCGAGAGGAATAGAGACATTATAGTGAAACCAGCCGATAAAGGCGGAGGAATTGTGATCTTAAACAAAGAAGACTATAACAAAGAGTCCAATCGGATTTTGGGAGATTCTGAAACAAATGCAGTTCTAGATAAAAAAAACACGGAGAGTTTTAAAAGAGACCTAGACCATATGCTCATGTTCGCCAAAGGAAAAGGCATACTAAGCAATCAAGAATACAGGTATATATCTATTAAACACCCAAGAATACCCGTATTCTATTACCTCCCTAAAATACATAAAAGGTTGTTAAACCCACCAGGGAGGCCTATAATTTCGGGTATTGGGTCAATAACTTGCAATTTATCCGAGTATATTGATAGAAGACTGCAAAAATATGTAAGGAACCTCCCATCTTATTTAAGAGACTCAAACGAGGTTTTAAATACATTCAATAATGTAGAATGGGAGGATAATTATATTCTAGAGACATGTGATGTAACTGCTCTCTATACAAGCATTCCCCATGATTTGGGAATAGAAGCAATGAGATATTTTTTGGAGAAAGATGGTGATATGAGTCCAGATAAGAGAGAATTTATTCTAGATGGTATTCTATATATCCTAACACATAACTACTTCCATGATAGAGGGAAGTTTTACAACTAGATATGTGGAACAGCTATGGGGACCAGGTTTGCGCCTAGTTACACAAATCTCTACATGGGAAAATGGGAGAACATCTTCTGGGAATCTTGCCCAGCAGGCGCAGACCTGGTCCTCTACAAGAGATATATAGATGATATCCTTATAGTATGGAAGGGATCCATTGAGGACCTACAACACACTATAAATGTGATGAACAGCAATGTTATGAACTTAAACTTTACAGATGAAGTGAGTGAAAAAACATCTAGATTTAACCATCAATGTAAATAAAGGCAGAATTACAACTTCAACATACGTCAAAGAAGTTGATTGTAGTAACTATATTCATCAAACTAGCTGCCACCATCATAGATGGAAGTCGAACATCCCTAAAGGCCAACTCATGAGAATAAGAAAAAACTGCTAAGACATTGAGAAATGGAAGGAGCAATCACAAATTCTCAAAGGGAGGTTTTTAGATAGGGGATATGAAGAACACACCATAGATAAGACAACCCATGAGGTTGAAATAATGAAAAGGGAGTCTCTGTTGAAATACAAGGAGAAAAAATCTGACGAGAGTACAATAATAGAAGTACCATTCATCACTGAGTACAGTGAGAATAGATTCATAATAGAAAGAATCATAAGAAAGCATTGGCATTTTATAAGAAAGGACAACATCATTGGGAAAACTTTGAGCGAATCCCCCAATTTATTTATCGGAAAACTAAAAACTTGAAAACAATCATTGCACCCAGTACCCCGTGCACCCACGACACATCAAAATTAACTGAAGGATGTCTTTGGCAAACAAATTAAAGGTTTTTCTCCATGCTATTCGTGCAAAGCATGTAAACACGGTAAGAAAACTCAGACCTTTCAATCAATGGTAACAAAAGAATCTTTCGACATGAAAGAAGCCATAAGATGTCAAGATATGGGTGTCATTTATCTGATTGAATGTGGGTGTGGGCTTCAATATATACGGCAAACATCAAGGAAACTCAGAAACTCAGATACTCCAGATTAAATGGAAAAAATATGATTTCCCCCTATATAAACATTTTAAAGAAGTTCACAGCAGTAGTAGCAAAAAGTTTTAGATATATGGGTATATGCAAACCCATAAAAAACTGGAGAGGGGAGACTTTGAAAAGCAGCTCCTAAAAGTAGAATCCAAATGTATCTTCAATTTCGACTGCATATTCCCAAAGGGTCTTAATAGCAACACAGATATATTTAATCTGTTATATAATTCTGATGATATTTTGATGCAATTCATATCCTCTTTAAGACTCTCTTAAATAATCAATCTCATATTGTCCCTTAAAGAAACTCTTCTAAATAGGTACTTAAATTAGCACCCTAATATATATCCCAATAAGTTCTCTCTGGATTAGCCATATCATTGTTACTATCACATCTCTCTTTTTTGATAGTCGATTTTAGTCCAATCACCTCTCAAGATAGTTATATTGTAACTATATGGTTGATGTCGTTTTTGGGTTAAGAACATAGTTTTAAACACAGCTTTTTTGACATATCAATACATTATGAGTTTAATAGAATTGCATACCCATTTCTATGTATGTGGTATTAAAACACCATATATATGTGGTTATATTATAGTATATATATTTTTTGTATTTATGGAATTGTATGTTTTTTCTATAGATGTATGTGCAATATGGTCTTATTATTGTTTTAATATTCAATATATCTATTTGTATTTATATTAAATTGTAACTTTTCTATCATCCAATTTTATTATATATATCTTTGTCATATGTCCTAGAAGGCTTTTTATACTGTGTACTAGTAGGATCAAATGTAAACACCTATAGGTTTGAACCTGAGTCCGCAATCTTACTATTGTTGTTTTATTTTTATTTTTTAATCAAAGATTTTTATTGAGGTAATACAAGAAAAGGAAAGAACATGAGCATGATATACATTTTGCGTCACTTTGGTAAATTTTGCATTCCATACAATGTTTATCGATTGGACAATGAAACCTTTTCATATAAGAGAATGAAGAAATCTTAATTCAGAAATTATATATGCATCTCACCAAAAGAACATAAAAAATATAAAGGACATTATATGCCAGTACAAAATCAAATACATATAACCAAGCATTACCTCTTTTTTCAATTTGTTTCCTATATAAACACATAAGAAAGTGATAGAATTTAAACAACCCAAAAAAATTATACTTCTTATAGAGTGATATGTTAATTATAAAATAAGTGTATTTATTATCTAGAAATTTACAAATTATAGGTAGTCATAACAAGTTGCTCCTGCTAAATGCACGTAAGTGGAAGACAAAGTGTCTCATTTTCTTTGTAGACAGAAAGCTAAGCAAGGAAAGAAATGGTTGACACTAAAGTCCGTGTGTAGTATAGTAAGCCAAGCCTGGCACCGGGACTTAATGTAACACAAACACCCCCAAACAATTGTATAGTGAGCCAAAGTAGAGAGGTGTACCTGTAGCACCGAAGTGAGAAAGTCCTTGTAACAACGGAACAACATCCGATGGCAGCGTGTCTGCCGACTTCTCTTCCTTCCGCCTCTCGCAAAACCCGGTCTGCAGCTCGATATGCGTCACCGCGTGACGTAGGAAAAAGGGGGTGTGTGCGAAAGTCAGCGTATTCACCCGGTCCGGCAGCAGAAGAGGAGTTAGAGACCTGGGCTCAAATGCTGGTAAAGGACATCAAAAATGAAGAAGTAGAGTCCCAGGTGAATATAGTAAAAACAGTCCTTTATTATAAACGTTTAAAACGGAAATTCTTGTGAGACGCAGCTCACTCGGTCCCAACAACAGACTTGGAGAGGAGTAGAAAGCGCTCTTTCTACTCCTCTCCAAGGCTGTTGTTGGGACCGAGTGAGCTGCGTCTCACAAGAATTTCCGTTTTAAACGTTTATAATAAAGGACTGTTTTTACTATATTCACCTGGGACTCTACTTCTTCATTTTTGACAGAAAGCTAAGAGCAACTTATAACAGAACAGTATCAATAGCGGATAAATACCGCTTATTTGTCCACCTAAAATAAGGGTGGGCAGTAGCTAAAAGTGGGGGTGGAGGACGGAGCCTTAAGTTATATTGGGTGAGCCCCTCTCCTGGGGAAATGTCAGCTGTAGACGATGCGGGAAAAGGGAAAAGGGGTATGACCCGCAGGCAACCAGTACCGGCGGGAAAGGAAGGAGAGGGGCCCTGCAGTTAGTAGTAATGTAAGGAGAGGGAGAAGTGCGTGACCATCTAGTTGCAGTGTGCGTATCTTACGGAGAATATGCTGATCGGTGATGAGTCCAGGTGTATAAATATCTTGGGCCTTATTATAGTTTGAGAGGAAAAGTGGAGATTATGGCTCAGAAGGTTACTCTAATATACTCGTGTACTCTTTTGTTATAGGGAGCACAGAAATATATGATGTGAAGTGAATTTTAATGTAAATACATAGGTTAGTCAGAGAGTTTAGGAAACATCTAGGAGCCCCAAAAAGATTCAAGCATGAAAACATGAGCTCTCCCTGTGAAGCCCAGCACTAGTATGCATTAAGCCGACCACTCTTGTAATGTAAGGGGGCGTTGTTGCAAGCCTACTAGGAGCATAGCAAGGAATAAGCCATATATACATATATATATATATACACACCCATAGATATGAATCTCTTGGGAAAACAGTTTTCTATGCGTATTATAAGTGCCTAGGCGCAAAATAGAGGACTATCGTGGTGTGGTGAGAGTATGTGGGGAATGCTAGTGGGTTTTTGGGCCCAAATGAGTGTGAACATGTATGACCATAATCATGTAGGGTGTGGTGTGTGGCTAAGAGAGATCAGTATTAAATGGATGCTCAATTATCTGTATGAATAGTGTGTTGTAGTAACTGATGTTGTATATTTGTGACAGAAAGAAAAACTAGTAAATATACCAATAGCAATATTTTCTCACAATTACCGATAGACAAAATGAGAACCTTGTCTCATTGCACATCACAAAACTAAACAACCACCATTACAATACATATATGTAAGGCCTACTAGGGAAGCATACATAATAACAGGCTAACCCTCTTTAACATGTGCAATGGAGAGTCCAACCTACAATGCAAACTGTTTTACAAGCTTTTCCCTGGAATACAGCATACATCTATAACAATATAGTAAACCTGAGCGTGAATTCGCCAATTCTCCCATGCAGTAATGCGGCTATCTGTGTCAAATCCCTTAAAAGTTTGTTATTCGTATGACTCTGTTCACAGGCATCACATAGGAATTAAGCGACACAGAACAACGCCCGACCGGCCGTCTCGGCCGCTGACAGCCGGCCCAGAGCAATATCCTGCATCCCAATGCCCAATATGATATGAAGGGAGGACCTGCAGTGAGCTGGGCTTCAGTAGGAAGTACATTAGGTTGGACATTATAAAGACAATAGCATACATATATATGAATGTTAATCCACTCCCTAGTAGTGATATAACTTGTCTTGAAATATATATATTAACACCTATAGTAATATTATTCAAGACTACATACAACCCAGCTAGTAAAATCCTATCGCTCAGTCTCCAAATTGCTCCCAAGATATATGTCTATGATCACTACATAAGGCAATAATAATATAATGTTTCCTTAGGTTAAATTTACCAAAGCATAGAACACAAAATAAGATTATATGACATTGAATGGGAACAAGGGAAGCAAAAAGGTTAGGCATCGCATTAATTGGCAGTTCAGTTGTGCAAGTATGTTCATATTTTAGTCGTGATTTCAACTATGGCCAAGTATGGGGACTAAAGCACAGCCACAGGCGAAAGTTTCTTCTATTGTATGACTTGGAGACTTCTTGCAAACCCCCATAACATGTGTCCATATTGTATCCCATATCATAAACTCTAATAAATTTGAGTATCATATGAATATTGTCAGCCTAAACAGGTTATAAACTAATACTTAGAGCTAGACATAACGTAAATCTGATCTAGTGTGGGGTATAATGTCCGTGAAAATGAAATAATCTCTGATAGTCCCCAGATGTCAAAGACCATCAATAAAGCCCGGTGCGTGCAGCTAGTGTCCCAAGGTTGCATCTAGGCATCAAGCCAGTGGGACATCAGTTGAATGTGGAGAGCTGCACAGGACTTTGAGATCTTACCCGATTCCCCTTCTGAAAGCGCTAATCTTGAAGCGGCTAACACAGGAGCCGAGAGCTGAGTAGATGGGGAGAGGACATCGCCGGAGGAAACCCTCTAGCCGCATCCATGCCACTGAAGCCAAGGGTGTCGGGTAAGTGCACCAGATAAGAGGCCCTTCAGCACCTGTCAGGGAGGGTCCCACACGTGAGACATAGCAGCCGGTCAACCCCGGATCATTAGATAGAAGCATACCGCACATTGAGGAACTGGCCCCAATCATCCTCACTGGCACCTGTTTTCTCTCGGGTGCATTAGCGATCACGGGAGCATAGGAGAGAGATGTGTCGTGCCCATACCCTTGATGCCACAAGTAAGCTCTTATTTGCTCCATAGTCAGAGTGTCACAGAGTGCTAGGGGACATACATTAGGCTCCCTCACGTTAAGAGGGGGGTCGCAAGTTAATACACTGCACTTCATGTTTCTCCATGGGCGCCATTTTCTTCTCCTTTAGTAGTTGCTGCTTAGGTTGCACTGTTATGATAGATGTAAGGCTAGCGAAGTGTGAGTCCATTTTCTGATCCAAAGTGACAAGCAATGCCAGCAATTCGTTGTGAAGGGTCTCATCCATATTGAGAAGTTCCTCTGTTGCCCATTAATAGTAGGCTGTAAACTGATTAATAAGCCACGAGGGACACAGTAAAGCAAACTTGTTCATGTGGCGTTTCACAGGCCCGCAGACAACCTCTGTATTATCTTCATCTAAGCATCCTTGGGACCCCAGGAAGGGGATCATCCACCTATGGAGGTTTGTCCCGTTACCACCCATATATGGCACAAAGTGTAAAAGTCTCTGTTTTATAAATAAATTAGCTTGTTTGAGTATTTTACTTGAGGAGCTCCATGTAAAGACGTCTGCACTGCTTGGTTGTTGGCTCCGCCCCCCCTTGTTTTATTTTTATAAACATATTTTTTCAAAAAAATTTTACAAACAAATTTTTAAAACATCCCTAACTAACTAATAACAGATTTCATGGTTTGATATTTACAAAACTAGATACAAGGTAAAACCGGATATAACTTTCTATATCTTGATAACGAAAGTCCGGAAATACAAAACCGGATACAACGTCAAACCGGATATGACGTCACTCAAATAACAACTTCAGGTTGGGTACATGATCAAAGGAAACGGATGTGGAAAGATGGAGTATCACATCCGGGGTTCACAAAAATGGTTTTTGGCGCAATTTTTAAGACGCTGTAATTGGCCGAAGGACCCTATTTAAGGTAACATTTAAATTATAGCCGCTATCAGTCTTGAGAAAGGTCCTGTTTAGGACCGAAATGCTTAGACACTAACTGATACCACGGCTCAGGTTCATTCCATATAAGGTAAGCAGAATACTTATTCTATTGGAGATAGTAGCGTTATTGCACTATATATGTTATTTTTCTATAGGAAATCGACATACACCATATACTTTGAGGATCAATACCCATAAAGATTGATGAAGAAAACTTCTTTCAGGATACCAACCACCTTTGGATTATAAAAGAAAACCTATACACAAATAAGGAACGTATACATTTTTTAGTGACACATTTTTTAGTGATATTATCTGCCTTTTTTTAGTGATATTATCTGCCTTTTTTCGGTGTACACCTAATTTTGCTCACGAATATCGTAAAGAACACATTTTTTGATCACATAATTTTGCATTTTTTAATTGTATTTCTATTTTTATTATTATTTTATCACGTATACACTTGTTTATTTTTTACCACTATCATTTTTTAACCATCATCATTTTTAAAGTATGTCACACTATTTGGATATTTGGACATTTGTTTTGGATATATTATTGTAATACTTCATGTAATACCGCATATTATTGTAATACTGTATCTCATTTTAATCCATATCTAGGATTATTCAGGGATTTTTAGCAATACTTTATATAGGTATTTGAAGCAATACCCTATATATAGGCCCAACAGAGACATGACTGTATTCTAAAGTATAGATATTGGATGATTACTGTATTTCAATGTATATTTGATTATTGTACATTTGATCATTGTATATATCATCTTTTATATTTTAAATTAAACTATTTTTATTCATATCTTGTAACACCTTTATAGATCCCACCTTTAGCTACTTATCCCCTTTTAGGGGCTATTTTAGCGCTCCTCCTCTACGCTGTGTCATATAAATAAAAATATGATACAGACACTTATCTACTAGTAAAGTAGATAGCCAAACCCGAGCTTAAACATAAGCAGAGGTTATGGAAAAGAGGTATTATATTGTAGATCCATAAGGGGATGCAAAAAACAAGCCCCGTGACCACTATGGAGGGTTTGTGACAATATTTCCTATGAGGTCAAAAAGAGAGCCACTAACCATACCCCATATTCATCCCTCTCACAAACACTATGCTCTGAGGGGGAAATAGGCCACAACATAGACTGAGAGCACCTCTTTATTCTTTAATTTCCTCTAGTGGAGGCAAAGGCAAGACAGGTAACTGAGGTGGTAGGAGTTTTATAGAGCTCGTGGGGTTTGGGAATATTTGCCTCCTCCTAGTGGTAGGACAGAATAGTTCACAGGAGTAATGGATCATGGACTCTCATCACCTGTATGAAAGAAATGTGGATTTTATGTCCCTTTAAGAGCATGTAATTGCCATAAAACACACCTATCTCCCTTCTGATATAATTAAAGAGGAATGAGAACCCTCAAGTAAAAGATGGAATTACAGTCCTTTAAATGGAGTGTCACACCATTCCTCAATCTTCAGATGATTATTGTGCTGAAAGTGATCATCGTCCCCACATACATCCATTGTTTGATTAAGAGGAGAGTCCCTATTTCCTCCTTAAAACAAATAGAGATAAAAGACAGTTGAAACATCCAAAGGTCTCCTAAATAGGGGGGGGGGGGGGAACTTTATCATGAACCATATTATAGATAATTCATCATCTACCCCTTATAGAGTAATTTCTAAAATCAAATATTATCTTAGGGATCTAGTGGTACATGATGTCTGGAGGGTACTGCATCCTGAGAATAGAAAATATACTTTGCATTAATTTCCACACTCCAGATTCTCCCGGATTATGTATTTTTAGATATTAACTGTATGACTCGGGCACATAGGGCCACCATCTTACAGACTACTTGGACAGACCATTCCATGGTGTAGTGTGTGGTTGACTGGCCATCAGCTTCGGCTTTTACATACAGTATATGTGGAGATTGGATAATGCTGGTGAGAAAAAACCCGTTGCGGGCAAAACTGAGAAAATGCACGCTAACCTGGCGTGCGTACAATGATGCGCGGATGTGTGCTAACCCGACAGACAAAACATGGTGCACAAAACTAACCTGTAACTCCTAGAAGCCTAAGGGACATGCTCTAACCCAATGTGCATAAACCCGATGTGCGCAAACCTGACATGCGATGGGAGTATATTGTAGATCCATAAAGGGACACACCCATGTGACCAATAACAAAGGGCTTATGAAGGATTTACCATGAGGTGAACCAGGCCTCAACATAGACCGAAAACCCCTTTTTCTGAAGAACACATGCACATCTTCATTCTTCAACCACCTCCAGCGGAGGCAAAGTTAAATGAGGTATGTGTGAGGTGGGAGGGGGTTTATAGAGCTCTTGGGGTTTGGGAAGCTTTGCCTCCTCCTAGTGGTAGAGAAGAGTAATTCCCATGAGTAAATGTATAGTGGACTCTCACCATCTGTATAAAAGAAAATAGTAAAAAACATTAAGGGAAGATTTCTCTCATAATACAGGCTCCGTCTCAGACGTCAGAGAGGCAAACTCCTTAGTATGAAAGCACACTCATTAAACAACATAGATTATTATTGGAGATTATTATTGGCGAATAACCTGAGCAACATTGCCTTTCATCCTGGTGTGGAGTCATTGCATCAAGTATACTACGAGGGAGATAACAAATGTGGTAGAATATTTGCTCGAAAACTTAGATGTAAACATAATAGGTCTTATAATATAGTATAATATTATACGTCCCTAAAAGATAAAATTGTTCATAGTCATTATGTTAGCAATGAATCAACCTAAAAATGGGTGTTTTCCATGCAATAAATGCAAAATGTGTAAATATCTACTAAGAGGTGGACTAATTGAAGATACTAAGGGTATTACACATAGAATCAAGGGTTACATTACATGTAAAACTGTTGGGGTGGTCTATGTTCTTTCATGTTCTTGCCCCAGACAATATGTTGGGAAAACTTACCGTGAACTCATAGAAAGAACATAGACGTGACATTTTGAAAAAACAAATAAAAACAAGTGGTATTGCACGTCACTTTTTTTAATTTTAATAGAATACGCAACTACATACAACATCCCAATGGCAATAGTATCAACAGATGCAGAGAAAGCGTTCGACCCAAAGAATGGGACTATGATCAGATTTATCACAAAAAAAAATTGTGATATACTCATTACCGTACGCTAGAGTAAAAGGTAAACACTATTACAGCAAGTTAACCTAGGATCTACTGAATATTATATTGACAGATGGTGTGCGAAATTAAATATATATGTGACTTGTATAGACTCCTGTAAAAACATTGAGAACATCGCCAAATTTTTAATTCTAGTAGATTGCTGGAAATGAACTTTAAAATCCTCCATAGGTGATATTTAACCCCTGCTACGTGCATAAAGATTTATAAGCTTACTTCAGACACCTGTTGGAGGTGTGGGGAACATGGCTCATGTTTGGTGGCAATGTCATAAACTAACTCCTGTATAGTTAGACGTAGCAAAGCAAACTCAATACAATTATCAAATACTCCATATCTTTAGACCTGTGCATATGGTTATTTCATAACATACCGAAAAAGTTTACTGTTTCACAGAAAACATGAAATATATGTTGTTAGAGTATTAAAATACTTATTGCTAGAAAGCGGAAAAGTAGCAATGTCCCAAATATAGCTGAATGGATAGAAGAATGTAATCACACACTACTGTTAGAGGAATTTTATTACATTAAATTTAAATGTGTCCCAATATATGATGAAATGAAAATGTATTGGGAAGAGTATATGTTCTCGAAATGTTATACCTAATTTTGCCCCTTGCATGTCTAGACTTAGGGGGATATTTATCAAAGGTATGTCGGACCTGATCCAACATACCTCGCTGAATGCGGAGAGCAATACACTCTCCGTATTCAGCATTGCACCAGAAGCTCTTGTGAGCTGCTGGTGCAACACCGCCCCCTGCAAATTCACAGCCAATCGGCCGCTAGCAGGGGGTGTGAATCAACCTGATTGTACTCTATCAGGTTGAATTCCGGCAATCTCTGTCCGCCTGCTCACTGCTTCATAACTGCTGTTTCTGGCGAGTCTGAAGGCTCGCCAGAAACACGGGCCATTCGGAGCTTGATAAATGGGCCTCTTAATGTTATGATCCGTGGTATGTTAGACTTTTCATGTATATATCAATGTATTTCTGCTATCTGGATAATAAGTTGCTGTATTTATTTAATTACTCGCTCCTTGGACTTGCAGAGTTATAACTCTTATGGACATAACATCCACTGGTGTTGAACTCGGAAATGGACACAGCTCCAGGCTACTTTATTTCTAATTTTTATTTCTTTTTCCTGTGTATCGCAAACAATTTGTTTTCCATAATGGTTAAATTATTAAAATGTAACCAGATATGTGTTCTATATATTTGCATATTGCTGGTTTCAATACAAATATTTAAAAAATAAAACCCACTTTGAAATAAAGGAGCTCTGTTTTCATTGTGGGGTCCCATATCTCTGTTGTAAGAAGTCTGGGTAATATTAAAATGTACCAAATATTTTTAAAGCTACATATTTTAGACCTGCATAGTGAGAAAAATTATAAAATGTATTCTTCTGATTTTAATATAGATATAAAAAAACAACATTTTTTTGTTTTGGGAAGGTGAATTGATATGAAGTGTGGGACTATAAAATTTGTGTTAGCAATTTATTATCACCTAAATATTTCAAATTGCTATTTACGCAATAGAAAACTACAACAAAATCTAGGGTTTGTTTATTTTTGTTGTTTGCATTTAATATGGTTAGATTTTCCCATATATGACATTTCTGCAAACTAAAATTATTTTTTTTAAAAATGCTTGATCTACTGAAAAATAAAACAAGGTATAATTTGCGTGGGTACTTCACAGTAAAAAAAAAAAGTGTACTGGCAATGAGAGCCAAACAAGTAAAACCAGTTCTAGTAAAGGGGTATGAAATGGCTCTGGTGCAAAACGGTTAAGTATGTGGCCTCATGGATGCACAGCTTTATTTTTGGATAGAGGTACAGTTTTCGAGATCTACATTTATTACTCTAAACATGGTGTCTAATGGGTTAGAAAAATGTTCTCACTGATGACTTGATAAACAGAGGGTCAGGTAAACCTTTAAATGAAAGAAGTGATCCTTTTCTTTACACTGAGGGAGTCACACACCCCTTAAAGTTGCACAGGGGCTGAATTACTGTCTCACAGAATAAGGCAGACATGACATGCCCAGCCATGGGTGCACCTCCAGCCCCCCTTGGATGCCCATGAATGCACTATTAGCCCTTAGTAACTGTGTAATGTGCTGCAGCCCTCTTGGTCTGCCAAGTGGTCAAATATCCTTTACCTAATACTACAAATGAACAGTTCAGTATATTGTGTCACTGTTTCCAATTTTGCTTTTATTGTATTTAACCTTGGTCTTTAACCTTTGCTATATATATCATCCTGCAAACAATGGAATCCCGCTGCTCTCTCACATGTCGTCTTAGCACAAAATCCTTTTAGGTATATGGAATCCCCTGGGAGTCCACAAAAGGCATTTGAGTGGCAGATGCTCTGATTGCGTGAGACTCAATCCTTTTCTGCACCCAGAAAGCCACCAAGGCAAGAGATAATGCAGATCCTCACGTGCTGAGTCACCTTGTCTGAGCATTTGGAGGACATCAGATTCAGGATAGCATCTAAAAGATGTAGATAAATCATGGCTTATTATTTATTTTTTGTTTAAAGATGTGCATGTGCACAATGCTTCACACACGCACTATACATGCATACAAACACACTACATACAAACAAATGCACACTCACCACACACACTAATAATTCACAAGCACACACACATACTAAACATATGCACACAATACAAAACCTATACACACACATATTACTTACACATGTGCACACATCTACATATACACTATACACACTGCACTCACACAAACCATGCTGAATGGGACATGAAACCCACATGCAATTTTAAACAACTTTTCAATTTACTTCTTTTATCTTATTTGCTTCATTTTCTTGATATCCTTTGTTTAAAAGCATATCTAGATATGCTCAATAGCTCCTGATTGGTGGCTGCACAGATGCTTCGTATGATTGGCTCACACATGTGCATTGCTATTTCTTCAACAAAGGATATCTAAAGAATGAAGCAAATTAGATAATAGAAGTAAATTGGAATGTTGTTTAAAATGATATTCTCTGGGGGGCGGAGCCAACTTCCAAGGGAGTCAGACGTGCATGAATGGAGCTCCTGGCTCTAACATGACTGAAATCTCATTTATCTACCCTTGGGATCAAATTTATTTTACACCATAGGGAAATCTCTTGATCTTTAATAATCCTACAAGACCCTGCAAGTTTCCAGGAAGCTATCCCAGGTTGTTAGAAGCTCTATAAAAATATGGCAAGGATGGAGGCCCTGAACTACTGGGCAGAGGAAGTGGCGCAGCTCCTATATGCACATTTCGCCAGAATGGAAGCAACACTTCTCGAGTACTGCACTGCAACTACTGTTCCTGAGCATATTACCCTCAGCCTGTTTAGTGTTAACGAAGGTTCAGACCAGAGTATTGCTGAAGGTATACCAGCTTATGAGTCCTTGTGTCGCCTGCCCGACTCACTCCAGCATGGCGAGCCGCTCAGCCACCATTCCAGGGATCAAGCTGCCCAAGAGGCACACATACTACCGAGGGCAACAGAAGGTGATTATCCGACTAAATACTTTGACCCTGGACTGCCCGATGAGTCGCAAGCCTTTAGTAACTTTCAGCCCTCACTCCTAAACTTACCTGCAGCTGCGGGGCTTGTGATATCTACAGACCGTGATCTTGTTTATGGGGCTTTCCCCTGGCTCCGGGGTGCAGAGGTAGGAGTGATAGAGCCTGAGCGGGTCGCTGTGAGTTGGTGTGCATCATGGGGCCGCATGTTATCGGTGCAGTATGTTCCCGGTGACCTAAGAAAAGGCATAGGCTAATCTGGAGCCCCCTGTGAACCTGCTTGCAGCCTCTGCTCTGCAACGTATATGGAATCTATCTCCAGTCTGAACATTTACCCTCACAATGTTTAGTGGGACTGCTTACTGTGGCAATACATATATAAGTTAAAATGATAGAACTTTACACAGCTACCTTAGGCCAGATTTACTCATCGACTTTGCTATACTTCAGCCTCATGTGTGGGACTCCTTCATTGGGGTTTGCGGCCTATTGGTATCTCATCTGTAACACCACATTGATGGACTTTTTTTATTATATGGCATGTTCCTCCTCCTAACATGTACACGGTGGACATGTACCCATGATTTCTACATGAGCCGTGCTGTTGGCGGCCGAGACAGCGTGGCTTAATGTCTTGAGGTCTTAAATAATATGTTTGCTGTATGTGTTATAGCTTATATGGAGTAAGGCTAGTCCCTCCTCTACTTTGTTATCTCACTATGTGTTTTCTAGTCTTGACCATACGATAAGTGCATCCTGTTTTTGGTTATACGTATTTCTTACTCAACCCCGGTATTGGAAACTACATGTGAATAGCTCTTGATTGTTGGCCTACTGGGTTTTGGTGTTCAACTCAGGCTTAATATTTGTACAGATCTCAATTATTCTAGGGCAATTTACTCTCTAATGTGGGCTGGACCTACACTAGTACCGTGATGTACATTCCCTTTCCCTAGTATGTCACCAAGGAGCTGCATAACCTCAGTTATAAGTGACACCTTAGATTCTCAGGTCCTACAATGCAACTAATAGTCTTAGTATAGCAAACCATGACCACTGCCTGAGTGGAAAAATGTCTAAACAATGGGCCTGTACCGCAGTGTAGCTGAGCTCCTGTATCCTGGTAGCCTAGGCGTCACATAACAAATAAAATACCATGGTCGCCTAAAATGTAAGTCTTTAAAACATTTATCTGTCCCTAACAGGTATGTCTACATGTAAATAATGCATATATTAACCCCGGTCTATACAATGAATATGATAAATCCCTAAGCACTAGACTGTATAGTAGAGTAGCATGACTTCAATTTATAGATATGGAGAATTTTTTAATAACAATATTGTATAATATAGCTTCAGCCGATGCGTAGTCAGTTCATTCATTAGGATATGGCGCTCACTCTATAGCAGCTTGGTTGCCTTAAACCAGGAAACACAGTGGTTTATTTTACACTCTTTAGAAATGTACAATCCTTTGATATATTTTGCTTTACGCATATGCTACCACCTCCCATCCTTTAATCAAGCTTGTTACTAGTTGGCCCTACATGGGGGAGTCCACATAATGGGAGACGCGCATAGCTGGGCAGCATGACCAACACAAAATACAAGCACAATCCCACGTTCTAGTATTGGGTGCCATACTTCTCACGTTAGAGCTCTAGCCAACACCGTGCCACTTATCTTTCTGCTTTGTGCACCAATACGGACTTACGCTCCTATGATAACTTTAGATTTGCTACCCTAATCTCTTTAGGCTGTTTAATT
The DNA here is from genome assembly GCF_027579735.1 of Bombina bombina. Classification (NCBI taxonomy): domain Eukaryota; kingdom Metazoa; phylum Chordata; class Amphibia; order Anura; family Bombinatoridae; genus Bombina; species Bombina bombina. The sequence continues at coordinate 1,378,255,567 of NC_069499.1, read as the reverse complement.
TTATCTTATTTCCAATATCCCTCTACACTAGATGTGCAATTTGTTCATTCTACAGCTAATGGACTTCCAATGCTTATGGCTATATAATGTTAATATGCTCAGGCACCTGTACCAACTAAACTCTCTAACTATAATATATTTATAGCCGCTTATGCTGCACCAGAGAGACTACTTGTGACACTAGATACACCATCACAGATATGTAAAATGATCTACTTTGATGTGGGGTCTGCTATATGGTTATCTAAGTCACTCAGAGTGTGTCGCTAGCTCTATCCCCAATTAGAAGTCCCATATTAGTATAGGGACAGTCTCCCATGGTTCAGCAAGTAAGTGTGTTTTTTTTTTCTACTGTAAGGATCCCACGCTGACTTAGTTCCATTACATACAGAGCCATGCCTTTATTCTTTCTGATTATCTGCGAATATTGTAATAATGTAAGCTATAAGTCCATATTACTTACTATATCTACAGACCCTCTTCCCCTCCCTTCTCACATACTACATTACCTACTTCTTATAGAGTGTGTAGATCGTTTTCATATCTACCGTATTTCTTATAATTTGTCTATCGTATGTAACTCCCCCCCCCCCCCCCTTAATATACCTCCTATTTTTAGGAGAGTGAATTATGTGGTTTCTCTCATTAATACCACACCTTATTTCCCCCTTTTTACAATTATATCTTCAACTACAAAATTATATTGGTACTACTTTTCTTCTCAAGCTGTGCAGGACTGTTCAGTACTATCTCTTGCAGAGTCTTACTTACAGCTTTCTAATACTATACTACCCTGTTGAATAAAATTTACTTACTGTTTTATACCAACCCTATAGTGCAATTATATCAAAATCTGAGGTTTTCATGTTGGGGTCCAAAAGGGGCCTCTTATCCTTGGAGTAACCTTCCGTTATAGCTGTTTAACATTGTTTGTTATGAGGCCCAAGAGCGGCCGCTTAGATAAATATGAAGGTTCCATACTTTTATTGGCATTTTCGTGAACTACTGTATTACTTGTCTTTTATCCATGTGGCAGATAAAGATGTTTTGCGTATTGCATAGCGTGATTGTGACCACATGTAATGTTTATCAACTTAGAATTTACGCTTTGTACCCTGTTATAAGCCATTCTAGATTTCTACTGTATACTGCTGCAATATTTTTGTTTGTATGCCAACTTTTCACCTCAATAAAAATTATTTAAAAAAAAAAATGATATTCTCTATCTGAATCATGAAAGAAAAATTTGAGGTTTCATGTCCCTTTAAGTACAGTAGCACTCCACACACACAAAAAAACATATTACTCACACATGCTTTTTACAATAAAAATGAGTTACATTGTAACATTAATGCTCAGTGAAACACACAATAAGTAGCTATATTAAAGAAAATTTATATTTTTAATGCAATCTCACAAACAACATGTAAGGAAAGCAGAGTAATGCATGCTCACAATTACATATATTCATGTATAAGTCACATTTCTTATAACATGTTGTTTCATTTACTGTAGTGGGTGACACGGACATTTGCTTTTATGTGAATCTCATTGCTGGGGATCGCGACAGTGCACAAACCTGCAGTAGCATAAGACAGTGAGAATAATCCACCACTCAGGTGACTGACGCACGATCTCATCATTGTCACTAGTTAGAGAATTATTGATTTCCACCACAACCAAACTACACCTCTTCTCTATTTCACATTCCATTCTGTCTGCTCCATAGCTAGATCAGTTTTTTTAATGGCTTTTTAAGTTTTAGTTTTTTTCTTTTTAATCTAAAAAAAGGTATTTGTAGATGTAATAATCATTTTTATGGATATTCCTGTTCAGAATAAATATACTTTGTATGTGTGCTGTAGGAATTGTTCTTATACCCAGTAAGCAATTAATCCTGAAAGGGACATTAAACAAAAACAACAAAATTGGCTTGTTAAGTAGCAGGCAAATGCTTAAAGGGACATGAAACCCAAAAGTTTCCTTTTTTGATTCAGAGAGAGCTTACATTTTTAAACAACTTTTCAATATACTATTATTAATTTAGCGTCATTCTCTTAGTATACTTATAGAAAAAGCAGCAATGCACTAATGGGAGTTAGCTGAATACTTGCTAAGCCAATATAAAGAGGCATATATGTGCAGCCACCAATCAGCAGCTAGTTCTCAGCTTCTAATCCTACCTAGGTATGCTTTTCAACTAACAATGCCAAGAGAACAAAGTGAATTAGAGAATAGAAGTAAATTAAAAAGTTGTTTAAAACTGTATGCACTATATGAATCATAAACTAAACAATACCCCTTGGATAGGAGTGACCCTTCAGTGCACAAATCCCTATTTGTTTGCTGGAAATTATGTATCTAAGATATCCATACAAAGTTCTATTCTCAAGGATTAGCAGGGCTCCTACAACCCGACAGTAGCCTAGATCTCTCCACTTACCCCTTCTACACGGCCTTCTCAGGAGCAAATACCAGTAGGTAATAATATAATTAATCTATCTGACTACACACTGTCAAAAACTGAATTGAAGATTTTGAACTTGGGTTTGGGATTTGTTCCCTCCCAGAAGTTCAATCTCTTCTGTCATGGATACCGGGCTGCCAGGGATAAACCCCTACCCCCCTACAACCTTACCCCTGTTGTTTCTCAGTGGTTTTGGGCTCCTCAGAGCAACCACAATCTCTGGAAGCTTTGTTTGCTTGTTTTGTGTTCTAAACTTGTTAAGAGAAGAGCTGGTCTATGACTGGGAAAACCCTCCTAGGCTGGCCGGACTCCTGGAGCTCCCGGTTGGTCGACTCACAACAGACACCCACCTAACCCCTCTCAGGCTGGCCGGGCTCCTGGAACTAGTCCCAAGTTGGCCACAGAACAGCAGGATACCCGCTAACTTTACCCCTGGTCGCTCCAGCAACCATGTGCCCCAGAGCTCCGCTCTTTTGGGGATTAGTAACCCCTAGGGAGGACAAGAGGTGGGGGAATTACCGGAGGAGAGCTCCTTTGGGAACCAGGGTTTTTTGACACCCCTACCCCAATAACTTCAACGGGCTGTATCTCCGGTCCCCAGTGACAAATCACATTTTTGGACTGTGGCATCTGGGGACCGAGAGCACCTGGGATCACCGTGAAGCTGCCACCTCTGTGTTCTTGGATTCTGTGGGACTGTGGCTGCTATGGAGGTGCCGGTCTGTCTGGAGGGGCGGGAATGGCGGGAAAATTGTGGGATAGTCCAGTATCTTATCAAGATGAGCTTTGTGTATAAAAGGAGAGTGTGTTTTCAATAAAATCAGTTCCTGTTTCACCTGAATGCTAGTATGTCTAGTTATTTGGGTGGGCTCCAGCTAAAATCACTTTCCTGGGCTACATAGCAGCCTGTTCCAGGCAGAGGAAGGACCCTCTGGCAGAGATATCTAGTCTGGGTAGCTGGAGTCTGCCACAGGGTGGGACCCTGAGTACTGGTGCTATCGGGCATCAGGGGTGGCTACAAGCTGTGGTCACTTGCCAGCTACATAGCTGCAGTCGGCAGGGAGGAAGCAGGACCCATTTTGGTGGAGCTACCCAGTTGGGGTAGCTGGGGTATCCGTCACATTGGCTGGCAGCTGTGGGATCTGCTTCTTCCACATGATTCCTGCTGACAGAGGAGATGGGCCACAGTAGCCGGTAACTATGGAAGTCGAATTTCTAAGGAGAGTACAGGAAGGTGCTGGCCCAGCTGGAAGGTGCAGGACGTGCTGGAACAGAGGGACCTGATCCTCCGGGACTTCTGGTGGGAGGCTCTTCAACAGGAGCGGGACAATGGAAAGGTCCTCCCCATGAATGACATGAGGTTCCGGGTTCGGCGGACCGTGAGAGTGCCTTTCCTGGGAAAACAGCCAAAGAAGGAATGGCTATCTGTTCTACATAGACTGGTCCAGCAAGAGATGTGGGTGGAGGATGGCTATCAGGCCCTCCAATGGCTCGCTATGCAAGCACAGCCTTGGCTGGAGGATGGCTCCCCCACAGAGAGCTTTGGCGGCCTTGGATTGCTATTTACAAAAAGGACAGAGAACCCACAGTTTGGGAGCAAGACGGACCAGGGTCTGGAGGATATTTCTGGGTTCCAAGAGGAATTGTTGGATCTCTTGGAGGAATCCTGGCTACTAGACGATCTGGATTTTATAATTGACCAGGAAGAGGCACTGGTCAAGGAATAGAAGAGGATGCTAGATCTCGTTAAGCAGCGTGCCAAGGGTATACAGATCTGGGGTGCAGCCCTCTGGGATTCATGGACCTCGACTGTGGAGGAGTGGCAACAAAGAAAAAGGGAACCAGGGCTCCAAGCTTATGGTCTTGTACCAGGGGGTCACCCTAGCAGAAGCGCTGGCAACAGGGCAGAGAGCCACCGGCCTCTGCTCAGCCCCTGCAGCAGCTCTGGTAAACATAAGGGAGAGGAGGTAGTCGTCCTCCCTCCCCTTACACAGAACCCCTTGCAGGGAGAAATGGATGTAGATAACTCTCCCCAGCGGCAGAACCCCTTTCCGGGAGTTGAGACAGTCGGTCTCTCTCCCCAGTGGCAGAGCCAGGTACAAGGAGAGGAGACATCCAATCTCTCTTCCCAGCAGCAGAGCCAACCCTAGGTAGAGTAGGTAGTCGTCCACCATCACCTTACACAGAACCCCTTCCTGGGAGAGGAGACAGTCAGTCTCTCTCCCCAGCGGCAGAGCCAGGAGCAGGGAGAGGAGACAGTCGGTCTCTCTCCCCAGAGGCAGAGCCATCCCCTGGGAGTGGAGGTAGTCGTCCTCCCTCCCCTTACACAGAACCCCTTGCAGGGAGAGACTGATGTCGATAACTCTCCCCAGCAGCAGAACTACTTCCTGGGAGAGGAGATATTTGGGCTCTCTCCCCAGTGGCAGAGCCAGGAGCAGGGAGAGGAGACAGTCGGTCTCTCTTCCCAGAGCCAGAGCCATCCCCTGGGAGTGGAGGTAGTCGTCCTCCCTCCCCTTACACAGAACCCCTTGCAGGGAGAGACGGATGTCGATAACTCTCCCCAGCAGCAAAACCCCTTCCCGGGAGAGGAGACAGTTTGGCTCTCTCCCCAGTGGCAGAGCCAGGAGCAGGGAGAGGAGACAGTCGGTCTCTCTTCCCAGAGGCAGAGCCATCCCCTGGGAGTGGAGGTAGTCGTCCTCCCTCCCCTTACACAGAACCCCTTCCTGGGAGAGGAGACAGTCGGTCTCTCTCCCCAGCGGCAGAGCCATCCCTTGGGAGCGGATGAATTTGTCCTCCCTCCCCTTACACAAAACCCCTTCCTGGGAGAGGAGACAGTCGGTCTCTCTCCCCAGCGGCAGAGCCCTCCCTTGGGAGTGGATGTAGTCGTCCTCCCTCCCCTTACACAGAACCCCTTCCTGGGAGAGGAGACAGTCAGTCTCTCTCCCCAGTGGCTGAGCCAGGAGAGGAGACAGTTGGTTTCTTTCCCCAACGGCAGAGCCATCCCTTGGGTGTGGATGTAGTCGTCCTCCCTCCCCTTACGCAGCACCCCTTCCTGGGAGAGGAGACAGTTGGTCTCTCTCCCCAGTGGCAGAGCCATCCCCTGGGAGCGGAGATAGTCATCCTCTCTCCCCGTAAGCAGAACCCCCTTGCAGGGAGAGATGGATGTCGATAACTCTCCCCAGCAGCAGAACCCCTTCCCGGGAGAGGAGACAGTTGGTCTCTCTCCCCAGCGGCAGAACCAGGAGCAGGGAGAGGAGACATTCAGTCTCTCTCCCCAGTGGCAGATCCATCCCCCCGGGAGCGGAGGTAGTCGTCCTCCCTCCCCTTACACAGAACCCCTTGCAGGGAGAGGTGAGTATCGAGATCTCTCCCCAGTGGCAGAATCCCTTTCTGGGAGAGGAGACAGTTGGTCTCTCTCTCCAGCGGCAGAACCCCATACAGAGAGCAGAGACAGCCGGTCTCCCTCCCCAGCGGCAGCACAGTTTGTCAGGGAGCGGAGGTAGTCGGCCTCCCTCCCCAGCAGCAGATCCCCTTCCCAGGAGGAGAGACAGCCCGTCTCTCCCCAGTAGCTGGACATGATCTCTACCCTTTTTGCACCCAGGAGGATTTCTCACTGGGGGCAGGTGTTGCATTGGGCAAGGAGGATAAAAGCTTATGCAGTTGGTGCCACATGTTTGGGCACCCAAGCTTTGCCTGCCCCACCAAGGAGCAACCTCACCCTCCGGTCTGGAGTGGGAATACAGCTGAGAAACCAGCACTGGCTTTGTGGGTGGGTTAGCCGGTACTCAACAGAGTGTCACAGAGGGAGGCAGTATGGTCATGGAACTTAAAGGGACACTGAACCCAAATTTTTTCTTTCGTGATTCAGATAGAGCATGCAATTTTAAGCAACTTTCTAATTTACTCCAATTATCACTTTTTCTTTGTTGTCTTGCTATCTTTATTTGAAAAAGAAGGCATCTAAGCAATTTTTTTGGTTCAGTCTCTGGACAGCACTTATTTATTGGTCGATGAAGTTATCCACCAATCAACAAGAACAACCCAGGGTGTTCAACAAGAAATGGGCCGGCATCTAAACTTACATTCAAATAAAGATACCAAGAGAATGAAGAAAATTTGATAATAGGAGTAAATTGGAAAGTTGCTTAAAATTGCATGCTCTATCTTAATCATGAAAGAACAAATTTGGGTTCAGTGACCCTTTAAAGACACTGGAAGTTGTGGGAGAGCAACTGTCGGCATTGGCAAACTTGTTTGGTACTTTGCATCGTGTGACTATCCCTGCGCCCAGGGCGCAGGGGATAAATGCCAGCAGAAACCCCCCAGGGGGCCTCAAGCGCAGGGGAGATGGGATAACCTTCTCCATCATCCGAGAAGTGGAGGGCCACAGTCAGACAGCCCCAGGCCGACCCGTTAAGGATCTAGCCAGGTCTGCCGAACTGGAAGGGGGGAGTTGTCATGGATACCGGGCTGCAAGGGTTAAACCCCTACCCCCTACAACCTCACCCCTGTTGTTTTTCAGTGGTTTGGGGCTCCTCAGAGCAACCACAATTTCTTGAAGCTTTTGTTTGCTTGTTTTGTGTTCTAAACTTGTTAAGAGAAGAGCTGGTCTATGACTGGGAAAACCCTCCTAGGCTGGCTAGACTCCTGGAACTACTGGTCAGCCGCCTCACAACGGACAGCCGCCTAACCCCTCTCAGGCTGGCCTGGCTCCTGGAACTCCCGGTCGGCCACAGAACAGCAGGACACCCGCTAACTTTACCCCTGGTTGCTCCAGCAACCATGTGCCCCAGAGCTCCGCTCTTTTGGGGATTAGTAGCCCCTAGGTAGGACAAGAGGTGGAGGAATTACCAGAGAAAAGCTCCTTTGGGAACCAGGGTTTTTTGACACCCCTACCCCCATAACTTCAACGGGCTGTATCTCCAGTCCCCAATGACAAATCACATGATTTTTGGACTGTGGCATCTGGGGACTGATAGCTTTAAAATGACACCCGAAACCGCCACCCCTGTGTCCTGGGATTCTGTGGGACTGTGGCTGCTATGGAGGTGCCGGTCTGTTTGGAGGGGCATAAATGGCGGGAAAATTGTGGGATTGTCCAGTATCTTATCAAGATGAGCTTTGTGTATAAAAGGAGTGTGTGTTTTCAATAAAATCGGTTCCTCTTTCACCTAAATGCTAGTATGTCTAGATATTTGGGTGGGTTCCAGCTAAAATCACTTTCCTGGGCTACATAGCAGCCTGTTCCAGGCAGAGGAAGGACCCTCTGGCAGAGCTACCTAGTCTGCATAGCCGGAGTCTGCCACAGGGTGGGACCCTGAGTACTGGTGCTGTCGGGCATCAGGGGTGGCTACAAGCTGTGGTCACTTGCCAGCTACATAGCTGCAGTTGGCAGGGAGGAAGCAGGACCCATTTGGCGGAGCTACCCAGTCAGGGTAGCCGGGGTATCCGTCACATCTTCAATACTTTGAATGATGTAAATAAATTAATTAGAGAACTCACATTACTTAAATTCTTTCACAATAGGAATAATGAGTAGACCACCGACCACACACAGAGATTAGATACCACTAAGGAGAATACTAGGGCTGGATTCACTTTCAGTGAGGATGCTGGAACAATTATTACAGGATGGAAGGGTGGATGAAAATACACAAGTATGAAGAATACCACATTTTAAGGAGAGCTCGAAATTCTACCCGATACAATGCAGAGGTAGCGTCTTAGAGACCTTCCAGGCAAGGGTGGAGAGGGATCTTACAGCACTACACCAGACTACCTCCGCTGGTGTGCATAATTTGAACTCTAAGGAAAGAGAAGCATTGAAAAAGCTCCAAGACAATGGAGAATTGGTAATAAGAAATGCAGACAAGGGGGGGTCGGTGGTAGTGATGTTGAGATCACAGTTTATTATAGAGGCAGAATGACAGTTACATGATGACAGGTATTACCAGAGACTAAATCATGACCCAACTACAAGGTGTAAAACATAATTTATGTAAGAACTTACCTGATAAATTCATTTCTTTCATATTAGCAAGAGTCCATGAGCTAGTGACGTATGGGATATACATTCCTACCAGGAGGGGCAAAGTTTCCCAAACCTTAAAATGCCTATAAATACACCCCTCACCACACCCACAATTCAGTTTAACGAATAGCCAAGAAGTGGGGTGATAAGAAAAAAGTGCGAAAGCATATAAAATAAGGAATTGGAATAATTGTGCTTTATACAAAATCATAACCACCACAAAAAAAGGGCGGGCCTCATGGACTCTTGCTAATATGAAAGAAATGAATTTATCAGGTAAGTTCTTACATAAATTATGTTTTCTTTCATGTAATTAGCAAGAGTCCATGAGCTAGTGACGTATGGGATAATGACTACCCAAGAAGTGGATCTTTCCACACAAGAGTCACTAGAGAGGGAGGGATAAAATAAAGACAGCCAATTCCTGCTGAAAATAATCCACACCCAAAATAAAGTTTAATGAAAAACATAAGCAGAAGATTCAAACTGAAACCGCTGCCTGAAGTACTTTTCTACCAAAAACTGCTTCAGAAGAAGAAAATACATCAAAATGGTAGAATTTAGTAAAAGTATGCAAAGAGGACCAAGTCGCTGCTTTGCAGATCTGGTCAACCGAAGCTTCATTCCTAAACGCCCAGGAAGTAGAAACTGACCTAGTAGAATGAGCTGTAATTCTCTGAGGCGGAGTTTTACCCGACTCAACATAGGCAAGATGAATTAAAGATTTCAACCAAGATGCCAAAGAAATGGCAGAAGCTTTCTGGCCTTTTCTAGAACCGGAAAAAATAACAAATAGACTAGAAGTCTTACGAAAAGATTTCGTAGCTTCAACATAATATTTCAAAGCTCTAACAACATCCAAAGAATGCAACGATTTCTCCTTAGAATTCTTAGGATTAGGACATAATGAAGGAACCACAATTTCTCTACTAATGTTGTTGGAATTCACAACTTTAGGTAAAAATTCAAAAGAAGTTCGCAACACCGCCTTATCCTGATGAAAAATCAGAAAAGGAGACTCACAAGAAAGAGCAGATAATTCAGAAACTCTTCTGGCAGAAGAGATGGCCAAAAGGAACAAAAAACTTTCCAAGAAAGTAATTTAATATCCAATGAATGCATAGGTTCAAATGGAGGAGCTTGAAGAGCCCCCAGAACCAAATTCAAACTCCAAGGAGGAGAAATTGACTTAATGACAGGCTTTATACAAACCAAAGCTTGTACAAAACAATGAATATCAGGAAGAATAGCAATCTTTCTGTGAAAAAGAACAGAAAGAGCAGAGATTTGACCTTTCAAGGAACTTGCGGACAAACCCTTATCTAAACCATCCTGAAGAATACTGTAATATTCTCGGTATTCTAAAAGAATGCCAAGAAAAATGATGAGAAAGACACCAAGAAATATAAGTCTTCCAGACTCTATAATATATCTCTCTGGATACAGATGTACGAGCCTGTAACATAGTATTAATCACAGAGTCAGAGAAACCTCTTTGACCAAGAATCAAGCGTTCAATCGCCATACCTTTAAATTTAAGGATTTCAGATCCTGATGGAAAAAAAGGACCTTGAGACAAAAGGTCTGGTCTTAACGGAAGAGTCCACGGTTGGCAAGAGGCCATCCGGACAAGATCCGCATACCAAAACCTGTAAGGCCATGCCGGAGCTACCAGCAGAACAAACGAGCATTCTTTCAGAATCTTGGAGGTTACTCTTGGAAGAAGAACTAGAGGCGGAAAGATATAGGGAGGATGATACTTCCAAGGAAGTGATAATGCATCCACTGCCTCCGCCTGAGGATCCCGGGATCTGGACAGATACCTGGGAAGTTTCTTGTTTAGATGAGAAGCCATCAGATCTATTTCTGGAAGTTCCTACATTTGAACAATCTGAAGAAATACCTCTGGGTGAAGAGACCATTCGCCCGGATGCAACGTTTGACGACTGAGATAATCCGCTTTCCAATTGTCCATACCTGGGATATGAACCGCAGAGATTAGACAGGAGCTGGATTCCGCCCAAACCAAAATTCGAGATACTTCTTTCATAGCCAGAGGACTGTGAGTCCCTCCTTGATGATTGATGTATGCCACAGTTGTGACATTGTCTATCTGAAAACAAATGAACAACTCTCTCTTCAGAAGAGGCCAAGACTGAAGAGCTCTGAAAATTGCACGGAGTTCCAAAATATTGATCGGAAATCTCACCTCCTGAGATTCCCAAACCCCTTGTGCCGTCAGATACCCCCACACAGCTCCCCAACCTGTAAGACTTGCATCTGTTGAGATTATAGTCCAGGTCGGAAGAACAAAGAAGCCCCCTGAACTAAACGATGGTGATCTGTCCACCATGTCAGAGAGTGTTGTAAAATCGGTTTAAAGATATTAATTGAGATATCTTTGAGTAATCCCTGCACCATTGGTTCAGCATACAGAGCTGAAGAGGTCGCATGTGAAAACGAGCAAAGGAGATCGCATCTGATGCGGCAGTCCTAAGACCCAACATTTCCATGCATAAGGCTACCAAAGGGAATGATTGTGACTGAAGGTTTTTACAAGCTGATATCAATGTTAAACTTCTCTTGTCTGACAAGGACAGAGTCATAGACACTGAATTTATCTAGAAACCTAAAAAGGTTACCCTTGTCTGAGGAATCAATGAACTGATTGGTAAATTGATCCTCCAACCATAAACTTGAAGAAACAACACAAGTCGATTCGTATGAGATTCTTCGAAAATGAGAAGACTGAGCAAATACCAAGATATCGTCCAAATAAGGAAATACCAAAACCCTATTCTCTGATTACAGAAAGAAGGGCACCAAGAACCTTTGAAAAAAATTCTTGGAACTGAGGCTAAGCCAAACGGTAGAGCCACAAAACTGGTAATGCTTGTCTAAAAAGAGAATCTCAGACACTAAAAGTGATCTGGATGAATCGGAATATGCAGATACACATCCTGTAAATCTATTGTAGACATATAATGCCCTTGCTAAACAAAAGGCAGGATAGTCCTACAGTAACCATCTTGAATGTTGGTATCCTAACATAATGATTCAATAATGATAGATCCGGAACTGGTCTGAAGGAATTGACCTTCTTTGGTACAATGAAGAGATAGAATAAGACCCCAGCCCCTGTTCCAGAACTGGAACTGGCATAAATACTCCAGCCAACTCTAGATCTGAAACACATTTCAGAAATGCTGAGCCTTTGCTGTGTTAACTGGGACACGGGAAAGAAAAGAATCTCTTAGCAGGAGGCCTTAACTTGAAGCCAATTCTGTACCTTTCTGAAACAATGTTTCTGAAACCAGAGATTAAGAACGGAATTGATACAAATTTCTTTGAAGAAAACGTAATCTGCCCCATACCAGCTGAGCTGGAATAAGGGCCGCACCTTCATAGGTACTTAGGAGCTGGCTATAGGTTTCTATAAGGCTTGGATATATTCCAAACTGGAAATAGTTTCCAAACTGATACCGCTCCTGAGGATGAAGGATCAGGCTTTTGTTCCTTGTGAGGAAAGGAACGAAAATGATTATTTACCCTGGAAAGAAAGGGAAAGCAAAGTTGACTTAGAAGACATGTCAGCATTCCAAGTTTAATCCATAAAGCTATTCTAGCTAAAATAGCTAGAGACATATACCTGACATCAACTCTAATGATATCAAAAGATGGTATCACCAATAAAATTATTAGCATGTTATAGAATAAAAATAATGCTATAAAATTATGATCTGTTACTTGTTGCGCTAAAGCTTCTAACCAAAAAGTTGAAGCTGCAGCAACATCCGCTAAAAATATAGCAGGTCTAAGAAGATTACCTGAACATAAGTAAGCTTTTCTTAGAAAGGAATCAATTTTCCTATCTAAAGGATCCTTAAATGAAGTACTATCTGCCGTAGGAATAGTAGTACATTAGCAGGAGTAGAGACAGCCCCATAACCTTAGGGATTTTTGTCCCAAAAAACTCTAATCTGTCAGATGGCACAGGATATAATTTGCTTAAACGTCTAGAAGGAGTAAATAAATTACCCAAATTATTCCATTCCCTGGAAATTACTTCAGAAATAGCATCAGGGAGATAAAACACTTCTGGAATAACTACAGGAGATTTAAAAACCTTATTTAAACGTTTACATTTAGTATCAAGAGGACCAGAATCCTCTATTTCTAATGCAAATAACACTTCTTTAAGTAAAGAACGAATAAATTCCATCTTGAACAAATAGAAAGATTTATCAGCATCAACCTCTGAGACAGAAACCTCAGAACCAGAAGAACCATTATCAGTATCAGAATGATGATGTTCATTTAAAAATTCATCTGAAAAAAAGAGAAGTTTTAAAAGACTTTTATGTATACTAGAAGGAAAAATAACAGACATAGCCTTCTTAATGGATTTAAAAAATAAAATCTCTTATGTTATCAGGAACACTCTGAAAATTAGATGTTGACGGAACAGCAACAGGAAATGTAACAGTACTAAAGGAAATTTTATCTGCATTAATAAGTTTGACATGACATGCAATACAAATAACAGCTGGAGAAACAGATACCAAAAGTTTATAGCAGATACACTTAGCTTGGTAGCTCCAGCATTGTGCAGTGATTTTCCTGAAGTATCTTCTGACTCAGTTGCAACGTGGAACATCTTGCAATATGTAAAAGAAAAAAACAACATATAAAGCAAAATTGATCAAATTCCTTAAATGACAGTTTCAGGAATGGGAAAAAATGCCAAAGAACAAGCTTCTAGCAACCAGAAGCAATAAAAAATGAGACTTAAATAATGTGGAGACAAAAGTGACGCCCATATTTTTTCGCGCCAAATAAGACGCCCACATTATTTGGTGCCTAAATGCTTTTTGGCGCCAAAAATGACGCCACATCCGGAACGCCGACATCTTTGGCGCAAAATAACGTCAAAGAATGACGCAACTTCCGGCGACACGTATGACGCCGGAAACGGAAATAGAATTTTTGCGCCAAAAAAGTCCGCGCCAAGAATGACGCAATAAAATGAAGCATTTTCAGCCCCCGCGAGCCTAACAGCCCACAGGGAAAAAGTCAAATTTTAAGGTAAAAAATGTTAAATTAAAATGCATTATCCCAAATATGAAACTGACTGTCTGAAAAATAAGGAAAGTTGAACATTCTGAGTCAAGGCAAATAAATGTTTGAATACATATATTTAGAACTTTATAAACAAAGTGCCCAACCATAGCTAGGAGTGTCACAGAAAATAAGACTTACTTACCCCAGGACACTCATCTACATATAGCAGATAGCCAAACCAGTACTGAAACGAGAATCAGCAGAGGTAATGGTATATATAAGAGTATATCGTCGATCTGAAAAGGGAGGTAAGAGATGAATCTCTACGACCGATAACAGAGAACCTATGAAATAGACCCCTTAGAAGGAGATCACTGCATTCAAATAGGCAATACTCTCCTCACATCCCTCTGACATTCACTGCACGCTGAGAGGAAAACCGGGCTCCAACTTGCTGCGGAGCGCATATCAACGTAGAATCTAGCACAAACTTACTTCACCACCTCCATCGGAGGCAAAGTTTGTAAAACTGAATTGTGGGTGTGGTGAGGGGTGTATTTATAGGCATTTTAAGGTTTGGGAAACTTTGCCCCTCCTGGTAGGAATGTATATCCCATACGTCACTAGCTCATGGACTCTTGCTAATTACATGAAAGAAACGAGAATTAGCCCATATCCTAGATGATGGCAGGGAATTGGGCTTTATGGATGGGTCTACCTGTGACTTCCTAATGGTTGACAAACCGGTGGTACCTATTTTCAACCACCTACCTAAAGCTCATAAATCGCTGGAGGGAGTCACAGATAGACCCATCGTAAGTGGTATAGGGTCTCTCCTGGAAAGACTGTCACAATGGTTGGATAGCATATTGCAACCATTGGTTGGAGGCCTCACAAGCTTCATACAAAATACCACACTTACTTAAATTGATGTGTGATCTAAATTGGGATCAGAGTGATATGTGGCTCACAATAGATGTCAGGCCCTGAAATTCTTTCTAATAAGAAATACGGACTACACAGATGAATTTGTGAAGTATGTACTGAGGATTGCCAAGTTCCTACTAACAAACAATTATTTTATATTCAAGGGGGTTGTCTATCTCCAGAGGTGCAGGACAGCTATGGGCGCAAAATTTGTGACCTCTTTCGCCTATCTTTTTATGGGGTGGTGGGAGCTGTCCCACATGTATGGAGATGGGAACCCCTTCAGGCAGAATAAACAGTTTTATAGGCGGTATAAAGATGATCTGCTCCTGGTGTGGAGAGGTACTGGGGAAAAGGCTAAAGAATTTGTAGATTGGTTGAATATCAATAATATTGGGTTAGAGTTCACATTTGAGCTCAATAAGTCAAAAATTTATTTTTTGGATCTAACCCTGAAGGGTATACCTAATGTTGGAATCAAGACCGAAGTTTATAGAAAACCAATCACGGGCAATACCCTTCTACATGCCAGGAGCAGTCATCCAAAACAGGTGTTTAGGTCAGTTGCCAAGGGTCAGTTTGTGAGACTGAAATGAAATTGTAGCAGCATTAAGCAGTATGAGGAACATGCAGACCAACTATCCGACCACCTAAGAAATAGGGGCTATAAGCCACAAGAGATTGTAAATATAAGGAAAGAGGTAGCACTAACTGAAAGACACAAATTACTAAATAAATCTGAATAACCTAAGGAAAGAAATTGAGGTACCTTCTTTGTTATAGAATACAGTACACAATATTATAAGATCTGCAATATTGTTCAGAAGAACTTTAGGTTATTAGCGGTGAATGATGATGGCTAATACAGCTTTTAGGCTAAGAGTTTTGATGGGAAATATTCTGACACCCACATAACTTAAACTATTATTAAGGGAAGACACTAGCTCTTTGCTTAACTTTAAGGACGTTTACAAATGTAGTAACTTTACCTGTATAGCCTGTGAACATTTTATAGAAGGTGAGGGCTTCAAGAGTGAGGTTACCAATAAGACATACACACACAATAAATGTATGAATTGTAGAAGTAGGTACACAGCCTATTTGGCGGGTTGCACTGACTGTCATCTACAATATGTGGGGATGACGTCAAGAGAGACACGTTCACGCATAAGGGAACACCTTTCCACCGGTGTCCTCACTACCCCCCTGGTCCAGCATTTTAACAGGGTCCACAACAAAGAGTCCACAACAAAGATACCAGGAGTTTCAAATGGACCATTATTGAAACAGTATATGTTGGCATGAGAGGGGGAGATAGGGACCAAGCATTGGCCAAGAGGGAAATATTTTGGATATTTCAATTAAAAACTAGAATTCCAACTGGGCTCAATTCAGCCTATGATTTAATTAATTACTGGAATTAGATTTCCTTTTTGTACAGTTCATAATTTTATTTAATAGTTGAATTAGTATCTAGCACACACAATACACTGCCCAAGCTTTCTCAATTGTTAATAACCACTAGTATGGCAACTTAGGGGTTAGAAGTGTCCACACACTAAAAGTCACAGTAAAAAAAAAAGTAAGTCCTAATATAGTTTAATATAATATCTACTAAAGAGGCTTTCCAAGTCTTTATCCAAATAGCCAACTAGGAAAAATAGATTATTCAAATACTATGTTTACAAGCAGTGACAAATATGGTAATTACAAATGGGTATCTAGGTCAAGTAGGGAATAGTGCAATTCTAACATTATGCCCAACATCCTACGAATTTATTGAGACTAGAACTGGCAACATTGGACTAAATCTAACGTTATAAATATATTTATAGAGCAATGTTCAGATTTGACTTTAACAAACAAGTCAATATATGAATTTTATAATGTGGCATTCAAATGAAAATTTGTGTCTATGTATGTATTCAATTTGGTTTGTGAATTATTGTTTGGGTGGTCACATTAACTGCAATCAACTACTTTGTATATACATTATTATTTACAAAAACATAAGATAATGTTTAACACATTATAGATTATACTCTTTGTCAGATAAATCTGCAATGAAGGAGTTAACTTGCTAATCACCCCTTAGCGAATCAGTTGTTTTTAATCCCCTTTAAATAACCCCCTTTAAATAGCCCTTTAAAGTTAGGGAAGTGAGAGAGCTATGAGTACGGCGAAAATGCCAAAACGCGTAAGCTTGTTTGAGTACTAAGGGCATGTTCAGCTTGTTTTTTGTTTTTGTTCGTGTTTTTATGAAAGCCAAATAAAGAGAAGAAAAGTGTTTTAACTGCTGCTCCCGATACTTCCTTTCCTTTTTCACAAAACAATACAAAACAAAATAGTTCTATGATAACATAACAGTTGTCATTATCTCAGGCTATTACAAAGCAATGTGTCAGCATATAAGAGTGCTTGTAACTTTGTGTGTTTGATATAGACTATTCACAAGACTACTTCTCTTCATCCAGAGCTTTAAAGATCCACTCCTCCCAGTAGTATTAATTAGATGTCAGATGTCCCGTCTGAAGTCTGATGGATAGGGGGTGTTTTTGTGTTATGGAATAGGGGTTTAATTGGGTCCCAATAAAATTTAATATCTAGGAAGGTATCTATCCTTTGGGTCCTAAAATATCCATACTCCTCTATAAAAAGTGTTTCTTCTACATGTAGCATCAGATAATGTGGGGGTAATCGGGTTCTTCAATTTTCTAGCTATCAGGGTTTTGGCCGAATTGAAGATAAATTGTGATACGCATTGGCGTAAGTAGTCAACTTTCTGTGGCGGTAGATTTAATATTGCTGTGGTGCGCTCTAGTCTGAATGCGGAATTGAATAGGATTTGTAGCAGGGATTCTATGGAATCCCAGAAGGGGCGTATAGCAGGGCAACCCAACCATATATGGAGCATCGTTCCTTTTCGGCCACATCCCCTCCAGCACCTGTCTGAGGAAGTGGTATATATACTTTTTAAACGTGTAGGGGTAAGATACAACCTTGTTAATATTTTATAATTTAGTTCTACCATTTTTGTCAACGTGAATGATGTTTTAGTGGACAGGAAAATGCGGGTCCATGTCTGCTTATCTAATTCAGTTTTAAGTTCTAGGTGCCATTTATTTTCTTTTTCAAGTCTATATGAATCATGAAAGAAAAAATTTGATTTTCATGTCCCTTTAAAAGCAAAACACACTTACTTTTTAAATGTCCCCATGACACAATTGTCTCTGGCACTTTCCATAAAAATCATGTTCCCCCAAATGTAACCTTGTCCAAAAAAGCCAGAGCTCATCTAACTTTAATTCACTGGAGCACTCAGTTTGGGCCATATTACGAGTTGAGCGCTATTTAACGCTCCCGTTTAAGCATTAACTGTGCTAAAAGTAAGCTTTTTGCACTCGTCAGGTTGCGCTCGTATGAGTTGAAACTAAACTGTTTTTGTTCTAGCGCTAATCCAATGAGCACAAAAAGCCAAAGTTAGAATATTGCGTGCGTGTTCATGTATTCCTCCATAGAAATTTAACTTAACACACAAACCCGATCAAATATTCTCAAGTGCGCTAACCAGAAATGAAAATATAAATATATCACATTCCAATGTTCTTCAAATACAAGTATATGTTCTAAATATTTCTACATATATCTGATACTGGTATTTTGGTACAATATCTATCTATATATACATACATATATGTCTGTAAATACATAAATACACATAATTACATATGTACTCACATATAAACAGACATATATACACATACATGTACATCTTTATCTCAATGTTATAGCCCTTTGCCTGCCTTTTTTCGGAGACCTCATACCTTTGAACCCTTATAACCTTTAGTGAGTAATATTTTTTTTTAATACTTTTTATTAGATGGTATTATTATGAGTGTAACTGTACTTTGCAATGTATTTGTGATGTGTTTTGTGAAACTTTTTTGTTTTGCAAAACAGTTAACCAGAGCTCTGTGGATGCGATAACCATTGTAGTGTAAATCATGATTGTGCTTAAGTGATCGTGTTTATTATCAACTTGTGAGAAAAGTGGTTAACCCGATGATCGTAAATACCCTTGATAAACTCTTTATCGCTCACGGGTAACTGTTAGTGCTCCACTCATAATCTGGCCCATTGTGGGTAGTGGTAAGCACTAGAGACATCCATATAGGCCTGCTTCCAACCAATCTGGTGCTGATTTAATCATAATTCACTAAAGCTTGCTTTATGTCTCCTGAGAAGAGCTTAATTTATCAGTTAAACATGTATGTATCCACCAACACATCTGTGTCTTGCTAAGGAATAACAAAATTTATGCTTATTTGATTAATTTCTTTCTTTCTGGATATGGTTAACAGCGAATTGTAAATCACTCTCAACTCTGAGATGTTTATGGGGAGAGCAGACTCTTCCAGAGTCCATAATCCCTGCGCCTTTAACAAGTCCCAGACTGCTCCCCAGCCTAGTAGGCTGGCATCCGTGGTCACGATCACCCAAGAAGGTCTCCTGAAGCATGTGCCCTGAGACAGATGTTTCTGAGAAAACCACCACAGAAGGGAGTCTCTCATTAACACGTGTAGATCTTTCCTCTGGGACAGATCCAAATGATTTCCGTTCCATTGCTTGAGCATGCATAATTGCAGAGCTCTCAAATAGAATCGAGCAAAGGTATGATGTCCATGGAAGCGACCATCAACCCAATCACTTCCATACATTGGGCTACACATGGCCGAACAGGAAACTGAAGAGAGAGGCAAGCAGAAAGAATTTTGGATTTCCTGACCTCTGTCAGAAAAACCTTCATAGATAGGGAATCTATTATAGTCCCTAAGAACACCCCCCTTGTAGCTGAAACAAGGGAACTCTTTCCCAGATTCACTTTCCATCCGTGGGAACGTAGAAAAGACAACAAGATCTCTGTATGGGAGCTTGCATGTTGAAAAGATGGCACCTAAACCAAAATGTCGTCTAAGCAAGGCACCACTGCAATTCCCCCGAGACCTGATCACTGCCAAGAGAGCCCCCAGAACCTTGGAAAAAATTCTGGGAGCTGTAGCAAGGCCAAACGGAAGGGCCACAAACTAAAAATGTTTGTCTAGAAAAGCGAATCTCAGAAACTTGTGATGATCCCTGTGAAAGATATACGTCCTTCAAGTTTATGGTCGTCATGAACTGACCTTCCTGAACCAAAGGAAGAATGGACCGTCTCCATTTTGAAGGACGGCACCCTGAGAAATTTGTTGAGACACTTTAGGTCTAAAATGGGACGAAAAGTTACCTCTTTCTTGGGAACCACAAACAGATTTGAATAGAATCCTAGACCCTGTTCCTTTATTGGAACTGGAACAATCACTCCCAGAGAGAAAAGATCCTGAATGCAGTTCAAGAATGCCTCTCTTTTTACCTGATTTGCAGACAACTTTGAGAGATGAAACCTGCCCATGGGAGGAAGAAAATTGAATTCTATCTTGTAACCCTGAGAAAGAATGCCCACACCCAAAGGATCTGAGACATCTCTTAACCACTCCTGATAAAACAGGGAAAGTCTGCCTCCCACTTGATCTGACTCCGGACCGAGGGCCGACCCATCATGGTGACTTAGACTAAGCTAAGGGTTTCTTAGATTGCTTCCCCTTGTTCCATAACTAACTGGGTCTCCAAGAAGAAGGATTGCTCCTGTTTGGAAGCAGAAGAGGAAGGCTTTTAACCTTTGAAATTACGAAAGAAAGGAAAATTACTTTAACGTCCCATGAATACAATTTGCTTGTCTTGCGGTAGAAAAGATCATTTTCCACCCGTAATATCAGATATTATTTCTGCAAGTCCAGGTCCAAACAAAGTCTTACCCTTGTAAGGAAGGGCCAAAAGCTTAGACTTGGAGGAAACATCAGCTGACCAAGACTTAAACCACAAAGCCCTGCGAGCCAAGACAGAGAAATCACACAGCTTGGATAGCTTAAGAGCTATCCTGAATTTCCTTTAACAAAGTTTCCTCTAAAATAGATTCAGATAGAGCATCGCACAATAAGATGCTGCACTTGTCACTGTGGCAATACAAACTGCAGGTTGCCATTGAAGACCCTGATGCACATACAGCTTCTTATCCATTGGATCCTTAAAAGAGCAACTATCCTCTATAGGGATAATAGTTCTCTTAGCCATCTTTTGAAAAACTGAAGACGGGGAGAAAGGAATCCCTGTTTTTTCCCATTCCTGCTCAATAATTTCTGTCACACAATCTGGAACAGAAAACACTTCCATAAAGGAAGAGACATCATAGAATCTATTAAGCTTACTAGATTTCTTAGGGATAGCTACAGCAGGAGAGTCAGAATCATCCAAAGCCTAAACATCCTTTAATAAAACATGAAGGTGTTCAAGCTTAAACCTAAAGCTTACTTCTTCCACCTCAGACAAAAGATTAACACTGCCAGAATCAGAGATTTCACCCTCAGAAGGAATTGAGGTAACATCCTCCCTAGGTTATGAGGAAAATTGACCTGAATAGTAGCTGCTGAAAAAGGTACTTTACAATCTATTAAGTGTTTAACTTTTCTCTAAAATAGGAAAAGCAGATAAAGCTGCAGAAACCGCAGAAGATATCTATGCGGCAAAATCTGCATGGAGGTTGAGAGGAACCGCATGGCACTGCATGTGACACCATAGGGAATTGGGACGTTTGAGGAGAAGGCTGCGGCATTGCCTGAACAGCATCATCCTGAGAGACATTAGGCTCACAAGGCAATAATTTTTCTTTACATTGTAGCGTTCTAGTACTAAGGTGCCTACTGTAACTCCTGGACACTTAAAAAGGACACCGAGACTGATACGCAACTGCACATACACTGAGACAGGCTGCAGCAACGACACAAAGATGCCGATCCGTACAACTGAAACACAAGGATCACATGACCTGCACATCTGGTAAAGCACAGACAAGAAAAAGGCGCGCAATCCGAAAAAGACAGCAACCGTTACCACATAAACAAAACAAACATTTGCCAAAAATAAAAATCTTAGCAACACCCGGTCCCAACGTGCAATCCCCAAGTCACATAGTGCTTGCATACTGCCTATCGAATCCTATTTAAAGGATTACTAAATCACAAAAAGAAAAACTGCAGAATATAAGGAGTGAAAGGACACAAACTCCTTACAGAGACCTGTGGAAAAAAAATAATTTATGTAAGAACTTACCTGATAAATTCATTTCTTTCATATTAGCAAGAGTCCATGAGCTAGTGACGTATGGGATATACATTCCTACCAGGAGGGGCAAAGTTTCCCAAACCTTAAAATGCCTATAAATACACCCCTCACCACACCCACAATTTAACGAATAACCAAGAAGTGGGGTGATAAGAAAGGAGCGAAAGCATAAAAAATAAGGAATTGGAATAATTGTGCTTTATACAAAAAAATCATAACCACCTCAAAAAGGGTGGGCCTCATGGACTCTTGCAATATGAAAGAAACGAATTTATCAGGTAAGTTCTTACATAAATTATGTTTTCTTTCATGTAATTAGCAAGAGTCCATGAGCTAGTGACGTATGGGATAGCAGATACCCAAGATGTGGAACTTCCACGCAAGAGTCACTAGAGAGGGAGGGATAAAATAAAGACAGCCAATTCCGCTGAAAAAATAATCCACAACCCAAATCAAAAAGTTTTAATCTTATAATGAAAAAACTGAAATTATAAGCAGAAGAATCAAACTGAAACGGCTGCCTGAAGTACTTTTCTACCAAAAAACTGCTTCAGAAGAAGAAAAAACATCAAAACGGTAGAATTTAGTGAAAGTATGCAAAGAAGACCAAGTTGCTGCTTTGCAAATCTGATCAACAGAAGCTTCATTCCTAAAAGCCCAGACCTAGTAGAATGAGCCGTAATCCTTTGAGGCGGGGATTTACCCGACTCCACATAAGTATGATGAATCAAAGACTTTAACCAAGACGCCAAAGAAATGGCAAAAGCCTTCTGACCTTTCCTAGAACCAGAAAAGATAACAAATAGACTAGAAGTCTTTCTGAAATCTTTAGTAGCTTCAACATAATATTTCAAAGCTCTAACTACATCCAAAGAATGTAAAGATCTTTCCAGAGAATTCTTAGGATTAGGACACAATGAAGGGACAACAATTTCTCTACTAATGTTGTTAGAATTCACAACTTTAGGTAAAAATTTAAATGAAGTCCGCAACACCGCCTTATCCTGATGAAAAATCAGAAAAGGAGATTCCCAAGAAAGAGCAGATAATTCAGAAACTCTTCTAGCAGAAGAGATGGCCAAAAGGAACAAACCTTTCCAGGAAAGTAATTTAATATCCAGAGAATGCATAGGTTCAAACGGAGGAGCCTGTAAAGCCCTCAGAACCAAATTAAGACTCCAAGGAGGAGAAATTGACTTAATGACAGGCTTGATTCGAACCAAAGCATGTACAAAACAATGAATATCAGGAAGATTAGCAATCTTTCTGTGAAAAAGAACCAAAAGAGCAGAGCAGACAAACCCTTATCCAAACCATCTTGAAGAAATTGTAAAATTCTAGGAATTCTAAAAGAATGCCAAGAAAATTTATGTGAAGAACACCAAGAAATGTAAGTCTTCCAGACTTGGTAATAGATCTTCCTAGACACAGATTTACGAGCCTGTAACATAGTATTAATCACTGAATCAGAGAAACCTCTATGACTAAGTATTAAGCATTCAATCTCCATACCTTCAAATTTAATGATTTGAGATCCTGATGGAAAAATGGGCCTTGAGATAGAAGGTCTGGCCTTAACGGAAGTGTCCTCCAAGGTTGGCAACTTGCCATCCGAACGAGATCCACATAACAAAACCTGTGTGGCCATGCTGGAGCCACCAGCAGTACAATCAAACGCTCCATTAGGATTTTGGAAATCCCTCTTGGAAGAAGAACTAGAGGTGGAAAGATATAAGCAGGTTGATAATTCCAAGGAAGTGACAACGCGTCCACCGCTTCCGCCTGAGGATCTCTGGATCTGGACAGATACCTGGGAAGATTCTTGTTTAGATGAGAGGCCATCAGATCTATTTCTGGAAGCCCCCAGATTTGAACAATCTGAAGAAATACCTCTGGGTGAAGAGACCATTCGCCCGGATGTAACATCTGGCAACGGCGATAATCCGCTTCCCAATTGTCTATACCTGGGATGTGAACCGCAGAAATTAGACAGGAGCTGGATTCCGCCCATACAAGTATCCGAGATACTTCTTTCATAGCCTGAGGACTGTGAGTCCCACCCTGATGATTGACATATGCCACGGTTGTGACATTGTCTGTCTGAAAACAAATAAACGATTCTCTCTTCAGAAGAGGCCAGAACTGAAGAGCTCTGAAAATCGCACAGAGTTCAAAAATATTGATTGGTAATCTCGCCCCCTGAGATTCCCAAACCCCCTGCGCTGTCAGAGATCCCCATACAGCTCCCCAACCTGAAAGCCTCGCATCTGTTGAGATCACAAACAAAAAGAGGCCCCTTGAACTAAACGATGGTGATCCAACCACCAAGTCAGAGAAGAACGAACATTGGGATTCAAGGATATTAATTGTGATATCTTTGTATAATCCCTGCACCATTGGTTCAGCATACAAAGCTGGAGAGGTCTCATGTGAAAACGAGCAAAAGGGATTGCATCCGATGCAGCAGTCATGAGACCTAAAATTTCCATGCACAAAGCTACCGAAGGGAAAGATTGAGACTGAAGGTTTCGACAAGCTGAAACCAATTTCAGACGTCTCTTTTCTGTAAGAGACAAAGTCATGGACACTGAATCTATTTGGAAACCTAAAAAGGTTACCCTTGTCTGAGGAATCAAGGAACTTTTTGGTAAATTGATCCTCCAACTATGTCTTTGAAGAAACAACACAAGTTGATTCATGTGAGATTCAGCAGAATGTAAAGACTGAGCAAGTACCAAGATATCGTCCAAATAAGGAAATACTACAATACCCTGCTCCCTGATTACAGAGAGAAGGGCACCGAGAACCTTCAAAAAGATCCTTGGAGCTGTAGCTAGGCCAAAAGGAAGAGCAACAAACTGGTAATGCTTGTCTAGAAAAGAGAATCGCAGGAACTGATAGTGATCCGGATGAATTGGAATGTGGAGATATGCATCCTGTAAGTCTGTTGTGGACATATAATGCCCTTGCTGTACAAAAGGCAGAATAGTCCTTATAGTCACCATCTTGAATGTTGGTATCCTTACATAACAATTCAATATTTTTAGATCCAGAACTGGTCTGAAGGAATTCTCCTTATTTGGTACAATGAACAGATTTGAGTAAAACCCCATGCCCCGTTCCAGAACTGGAACTGGCATAATTACCCCAGCTGACTCCAGATCTGAAACACATTTCAGAAACGCTTGAGCCTTCACTGGGTTTACTGGAATGCATGAAAGAAAGAATCTTCTCACAGGCGGTCTTACCCTGAAACCTATTCTGTACCCTTGTGAAACAATGCTCTGAATCCAAAGACTTTGAATCGAATCGATCCAAACATCTTTGAAAAATGATAACCTGCCCCCTACCGTCTGAGCTGGAATGAGGGCCGCACCTTCATACGGATTTGGGAGCTGGTTTTGACTTTCTGAAAGGCTTGGATTTATTCCAGACTGGAGAAAGTTTCCAAACGGAAACTGTTCCTTTAGAGGAAGGGTCAGGCTTTTGTTCCTTATTCTGACGAAAGGAACAAAAACGATTAGCAGCCCAATATTTACCTTTAGATTTTTTATCCTGAGGTAAAAAGGCTCCCTTCCCCCCAGTAACCATTGAAATTATTGAGTCTAACTGAGAACCAAATAATTTATTACCTTGGAAAGAAAGAGAAAGCAATGTTGACTTAGAAGTCATATCTGCATTCAAAGACTTAAGCCCTAAAGCTCTTCTAGCTAAAATAGCTAAAGACATATACCTGACATCAATTCTAATGATATCGAAAATGGCATCACAAATGAAGTTATTAGCATGTTGAAGAAGTTTAACAATGCTATAAGCATTATGGTCTGACACTTGTTGCGCTAAAGCCTCCAACCAGAAAGTTGAAGCTGCAGCAACATCAGCCAAAGAAATAGCAGGTCTCAGAAGATTACCTGAACATAAATAAGCCTTCCTTAGAAAGGATTCAAGCTTCCTATCTAAAGGATCTTTAAACGAAGTACTATCTGCCGTAGGAATAGTAGTAAGTTTAGCAAGAGTAGAAATAGCCCCATCAACTTTGGGGATTTTATCCCAAAACTCTAATCTATCAGATGGCAAAGGGTACAATTTCTTAAACCTTGGAGAAGGAGTAAATGAACTACCCAGACAATTCCATTCCCTAGAAATTACTTCTGAAATAGCATCATGAACTGGAAAAACTTCTGGAATAACCACAGGAGGTTTAAAAACTGCATTTAAACGCTTAGTAGTTTATATCAATGTCAGGAGCGCTTCTGTTCATGCGCCGGTGTCGCCCGCGGCTCCCGGAACTCCTCTGTGGCCTCTGACGTCATGTTTGCTGTAGCAACATGTACGCTTCTTCTCTCACACCCCTCTGATGACGGTTACGCTCTGCCCTTTAAATCTCGGCGGGAGATCTGAATCTGGGCCCGTTTGTTGTTTCCCTGGATTGTGAGTACCTTATCAGTTTTGTTCTTCTGTGTACCGACTTCTGCCTGCCTGACCAAGCCTCTTGCCTAATCCCTACTTGCTGATATTTGGACATTGACTTCTGCCTGCCTGACCTTGCCTGTAGCTATTACCCTTTTGCTGATACTTTGATGCCGACTTCTGCTTGCCTGACCCTGTCTTTTGCCAATACCTTTTGCTGATATTTGGATGCCGACTTCTGCCTGCCTGACCTTGCTTTGGCCTTTACCTTTAAACCTATTCTTTGTTAAACAACACCTGCTTAAAAGGGACATTTACTTTTACAAGCTGCAAAAGAGAACTTTGCCTTTCTGTTTGTTATACACCTGCTTAAAAGGGACATTTACTTTTACAAGCTGCAAAAGAGAACTTTGCCTTTCTGTTTGTTATACACCTGCTTAAAAGGGACATTTACTTTTACAAGCTGCAAAAGAGAACTTTGCCTTTCTGTTTGTTATACACCTGCTTAAAAGGGACATTTACTTTTACAAGCTGCAAAAGAGAATTTTGCCTTTCTGTTTGTTATACACCTGCTTAAAAGGGACATTTACTTTTACAAGCTGCAAAAGAGAACTTTGCCTTTCTGTTTGTTATAAACCTGCTTAAAGGGACATTATACTTTTACAAGCTGCAAAAGAGAACTTTTCCTTTGTTTTACAAGCCTGCTAAAGAGGACCTTTTTCAGAAGCTTCAAGTAAGAGCATTTCCTTTTTGTTCTTTGAACTATTTAAAGGGACGTTTTATCCTTTGTGGCTTTCCTGCATTCTGGAACAATATTCATTTTTGTTATCTTCTAATCTGCTTCCTGAGTGGGTCACGTCCTGGATATTTCTCAGTGTGCTAGCGTGTGCTTTCAATTCACGCTAGCAGTTGGGTTACATCCCGGATTGATTCCTGAGCGGCTGACATTACAAACGGGCCATAAAAATGGACCCCACTGAATTATCTATGGCCGTGGCTCACCAGGGACAGCTCTTGGGTTCTCATGCCACTCACTTGCAGTCTCTGGACACTAAACTTGATCAAATTACTGCTCTATTACAAAATTTGGTTGCTACCGCACCTCCCAATCCTAATCCCAATCCAAATCCGATTGAGGCATTACCTCCTCCGATTCCTAACAATCAGTCTCAGGTACAACTAAGTCCCAGGATTCCTCTTCCGGATAAATATGATGGGAATCCTGAAGAATGTAGAGGCTTTTTGAATCAATGCCGTCTTCATTTCCGAAATAGCCCTACTCTCTTTGCTACTGCCTCTTCTAGAATCACGTTTCTTATTTCCTTAATGAAAGGAAAAGCCTTGGCTTGGGTGTCACCTTTGCTAGAAAAGAATGATCCTATACTGTTGGATGTTGATACATTTCTATCTACATTCTCAAACGTATTCGATAAACCTGGAAGGTCATCCGCTGCTGAAGCAACTCTCCTGGATTTACGTCAAGGAAATCAACCAGTCTCTCAATATGCAATTGAGTTCCGCACCCTTGCTTCTGAAACCACTTGGAATCAGGGAGCACTCAGAGCCGCTTTCCGTAAAGGACTTTCTGAGCGTCTCAAGGATGAATTGGTGTATCGTGAACTTCCAGAGTCCTTAGAAGCCTTAATAAATCTCTGTATCAGTCTCGACGCCAGGTTTCGTGAACGCCAACAAGAAAAGGATAGAACACAGAGGACTTCCACTCGAACTCCTTTTCGTTTAGCTCCTCGTTTTTCTAATCCAGTCACTCCAGCCTCTCCTACTACTGATCAGGCTGAACCCATGGAAGTAGGAAGTATAAAATTAACTGAGACTGAACGCTTAAGAAGACGGACTCTTGGCTTATGTCTGTACTGTGGCCTTAAAGGACATTTATTAAGGGATTGTCCTACTAGGCCAGTAAAAGCCAGGGCTTAACTCTAGTCCAGGGAACTGAGTTAAGCCAAAATAGTGGTCATTCCCTATACAAGAAACTCTTTGTTCCAGTAACTCTTCTAATTGGACATAAGAAGATCTATACCCAAGCTCTAATTGATTCTGGTGCTGGAGGTGTGTTCATTGACTCTACATTTGTTTCTACTCATTCTATACCCTTACTAAAGAAGGAGTATTCCATTTCAGTCTCTACGGTCAGTGGAGATCCTTTGGGTTCTGGATACATTCAGTTTTCTACTCAACCCTTAATCCTCACCGTAGGAATACTTCATTCTGAGACAATTTGTTTCGATGTCATTCCCACTCCGCAATTTCCCATTATCTTGGGATTACCCTGGCTCCAGATTCACAATCCCATTTTTTCTTGGACTTTCGGTGAACTCACTTCCTGGGGATCTACCTGCCAGACTAAATGTCTTCAAAAGATTACTAAGTTACCACTCACTATTGCTCTCACAGTTGAAACTCCGGAATCCTTACCTATGCATTACCATGACTTTGTGGATGTCTTCTCCAAAAAAGAAGCGGAACGTCTTCCTCCTCATCGCCCTTTTGATTGTCCCATTGACCTCCTTCCTGGGGCTGCCTATCCTCGAGGCAAGACATATCCACTTTCTAAACCAGAAAACATGGCTCTGGAAGAATATATAAAAGACAATCTGGCTAGAGGATTTATTCGACCCTCCTCTTCCCCTGTAGGGGCTGGTTTCTTTTTTGTGGGAAAAAAGGATGGCGGATTAAGACCCTGTATTGATTATCGTGGATTGAATCAGATTACCATCAAGAACAGTTATCCTCTGCCCCTTATTCCTGAACTTTTTACTTATCTTCAGGGAGCCACCATTTTCACCAAACTCGACCTACGTGGTGCATACAACTTGATCCGTATACGCAAAGGAGATGAGTGGAAGACTGCCTTTAACACTCGATTTGGGCATTATGAATATTTGGTCATGCCCTTCGGGCTATGCAATGCTCCGGCGGTTTTCCAGCATTTTGTAAATGAGATCTTTCGTGATTTTTTGAATATTTTTGTTATCATATATCTGGACGACATCTTAATTTTTTCTCAGAACCACCAAGATCATGTGCACCACGTCAAGAAAGTACTTCAACGTCTAAGAGAATTCCATCTGTTTGCTAAACTGGAGAAATGTTCTTTCCATCAAAAATCCATACCCTTTCTGGGTTATGTAATATCGGCATCTGGATTCGAAATGGACCCTACTAAACTTTCTGCCATTTTGGATTGGCCTAGACCTGATTCTTTGAAGGCTTTACAACGTTTCCTAGGCTTCGCCAATTATTACAGAAAGTTCATCAAGAATTTTGCTACTATTACTTCTCCTCTTACTTCTCTCACAAGAAAAGGACAAAACTGTAAAGTATGGCCGTCTGAGGCTATAGAAGCTTTTGAATCTCTCAAAGAAGCTTTTTCCTCAGCTCCTATCCTTCGTCATCCAAATCCTGAGTTTCAATTTATTCTGGAGGTGGATGCTTCCTCTGTTGCTGCTGGAGCGGTTCTGTCTCAACGAATACCAGAGACTGGAAGGATTCATCCTGTTGCTTTTTTCTCTAAAAAATTCACTCCTTCCGAATTTAACTATGACGTAGGGAATAAAGAGTTGCTTGCCATCAAGATGGCATTGGATGAATGGAGACATTGGCTGGAAGGTACTTCTTTGCCATTTACTATACTTACTGATCATAAGAACCTTCTGTATCTCCAAACAGCCAAACGACTAAATTCCAGGCAAGCACGCTGGTCCTTATTCTTCTCTCGGTTTCATTATAATTTGTCTTACATACCTGGATCAAAAAATATTAAAGCAGACGCACTTTCCAGACAATTTCAAGATACCCCAGTTCCTGAGTCTGGTACCATTCTCCAACCTCATGAAGTCATTGCCCAGTTAACAACTTCTTGGTTACAAGAATTACAGTCCGCTCAAGAGCATCTTCCTTTGTCCTGTAAACCTCCCAATGGTTTACTCTTTGTTCCTGAACGCCTTCGTTCCAAGATTTTATTTTGGGCTCATGATAGTCCCCTTTCTGGACATCCTGGCATCAGTATTACCACTCGAAACCTCAAACAACATGTCTGGTGGCCTACACTCTCTCAAGATGTGAAGGATTACGTCTCAGTATGCACACAATGTGCCATGAACAAAACTCCACGCCAACTTCCTTCAGGATTACTCCAACCATTGCCTATACCTCACCAGCCTTGGACTCACGTATCCATGGACTTTATTACCGATCTTCCCTTGTCCACTGGGAACAATACTATCTGGGTGGTGGTCGACAGGTTCACTAAGACGGTTCATTTTGTACCCTTGCCAGGATTACCATCTGCCAAAAGACTCTCTGAACTTTTTATTCTACATATTGTAAGAATCCATGGATTTCCTCTAGATATTGTTTCAGATAGAGGGGTACAATTCGTTTCTCGATTTTGGAGGTCACTTTGTAAACATTTTGGTACTACTATATCTCTCTCTACTTCTCACCACCACACAATCGAATGGTCAGACTGAAAGAGTAAACCAGTGTCTTGAAACATATCTTAGACATTATGTGGATCATTATCATTCAAACTGGACTTCTTACCTTCCTTTGGCTGAATTGGCCCATAATGCCCGGTACAATTCCTCCCTTCAGACTTCTCCTTTTCATGCAGCTTACGGATATCAGCCTAGGACATTCCCTTTGCATACTTCCTCCACAGTGAATCCTGCTTCTGATCTTACAGCCCGAAGATTAACTCGACATTGGCAGAAGATACATCGTATTCTTTCTGTAACTTCTAGACGTTACAAGTTCTTTTCGGATCTTCGACGGAAAAAGGCTCCCAAATATCGCCCTGGTGATAAAGTTTGGATTTCCTCTCGATTTCTTCGCCTGAAACAACCTTCTAACAAATTGGGACCATGATATGTGGGTCCTTTCCGAATACTGGGTCAGGTATGTTCCACTGCTTATCGGGTAGCTTTACCCAAGTCTCTCAAAGTCCATCCGGTATTTCATGTTTCTCTTTTAAAACCTGTGATGTTTAACAGGTATTCTAAGCCTTTTTCTAAACCTCCACCGTTATTGGTGCATGGACATCCTGAGTTTGAGATCAGCCATATTCTAGATTCCAAATTGCGGGGCAAGAAATTGTATTATCTCATTCATTGGAAGGGTTATCCAGTCACGGAACGTTCTTGGGAACCTGCTCATCAAGTAAATGCTCCTATATTGGTCAAGTCCTTCCACAAGACTCATCCTGATAGACCTGGTCCTGTCCCCCGGAGGGGTCCTTGAGGAGGGGGTGCTGTCATGAGCGCTTCCGTTCATCGCCGTGTCGCCGCGGCTCCCGGAACTCCTCTGTGTCTCTGACGTCATGTTGCTTAGCAACATGACGCTTTCTCTCACACCCCTCTGATGACGGTTACGCTCTGCCCTTTAAATCTCGGCGGGAGATCTAAATCTGGGCCCGTTTGTTGTTTCCCTGGATTGTGAGTACCTTATCAGTTTTGTTCTTCTGTGTACCGACTTCTGCCTGCCTGACCAAGCCTCTTGCCTAATCCCTACTTGCTGATATTTGGACATTGACTTCTGCCTGCCTGACCTTGCCTGTAGCTATTACCCTTTTGCTGATACTTTGATGCCGACTTCTGCTTGCCTGACCCTGTCTTTTGCCAATACCTTTTGCTGATATTTGGATGCCGACTTCTGCCTGCCTGACCTTGCTTTGGCCTTTACCTTTAAACCTATTCTTTGTTAAACAACACCTGCTTAAAAGGGACATTTACTTTTACAAGCTGCAAAAGAGAACTTTGCCTTTCTGTTTGTTATACACCTGCTTAAAAGGGACATTTACTTTTACAAGCTGCAAAAGAGAACTTTGCCTTTCTGTTTGTTATACACCTGCTTAAAAGGGACATTTACTTTTACAAGCTGCAAAAGAGAACTTTGCCTTTCTGTTTGTTATACACCTGCTTAAAAGGGACATTTACTTTTACAAGCTGCAAAAGAGAATTTTGCCTTTCTGTTTGTTATACACCTGCTTAAAAGGGACATTTACTTTTACAAGCTGCAAAAGAACTTTGCCTTTCTGTTTGTTATAAACCTGCTTAAAGGGACATTATACTTTTACAAGCTGCAAAAGAGAACTTTTCCTTTGTTTTACAAGCCTGCTAAAGAGGACCTTTTTCAGAAGCTTCAAGTAAGAGCATTTCCTTTTTGTTCTTTGATCTATTTAAAGGGACGTTTTATCCTTTGTGGCTTTCCTGCATTCTGGAACAATATTCATTTTTGTTATCTTCTAATCTGCTTCCTGAGTGGGTCACGTCCTGGATATTTCTCAGTGTGCTAGCGTGTGCTTTCATCAAGAGGACTAGACTCCTCCATATCTAAAGCAATCAACACTTCCTTAAGTAAAGAACGAATGAACTCCATCTTAAATAAATATGAAGATATATCAGTGTCAATATCTGAGGAAGAATCTTCTGATCCACATCAGAAATAGATAAGTCAGAATGATGGTGGTCATTTAAAAATTCATCTGAAATATGTGAAGTTTTAAAAAGACCTCTTACGTTTAGTAGAAGGAGGAATAACAGACAGAGCCTTCCGAATAGATGTAGAAACAAATTCTTTAACATTAACAGGAACATCCTGAACATTAGATGTTGAAGGAACAACAACAGGTAATGGATTATTACTAATGGAAATACTATCTGCTTTTGATAGCTTATCATGACAACTATCACAAACAACAGCCGGAGGAACAGTTACCAAAAGTTTACAACAAATGCAGTTAGCTTTGGTAGAACTGACATCAGGCAGCGCTTTTCCAGAAGTAGATTCTGATCCAGGGTCAGGTAGTGACATCTTGCAATATGTAAAAGAAAAAACAACATATAAAGCAAAATTATCAAATTCCTTAAATGGCAGTTTCAGGAATGGGAAAAAATGCAAAATTAAACAAGCTTCTAGAAAACCAGAAGCAACTGAAAAGTGAGACTGAAATAATGTGAAAAAAACTGGCGCCAAAAATGACGCCCACACATTTTGGCGCCAAGAATTACGCCCATATTTTTTGGCGCCAAAAAAACGTCCACAATACACATATACGTAAAAAATGACGCAATTACAAAAAAACTTCCGGCGCCAACTATGACGCCGGAAATGACGAAATGTTTGCGCCAAAAAAGTCTTGCGCCAAAAATGACGCAATAAATAGAATCATTTTCTGCACCCGCGAGCCTAACAGCCCGCAATTTTTGAAAAAAAGTCAATTGAAAATTGAAGGTAAGAAAAATTTAATTTATTTGCATTTTCCCAAAAATGAAATTGACAGTCTGAATGAAGGAATACTGAATATCCTGAATCATGGCAAATATAAGTTTAAACACATATATTTAGAACTTTACATATAAAGTGCCCACCATAGCTTTGAGTGTCATAAATAGAAATAAGACTTACTTACCCTAAGACACTCATCTACATATAGTAGATAGCCAAACCAGTACTGAAACGAGAATCAGTAGAGGTAATGGTATATAAGAGTATATCGTCGATCTGAAAAGGGAGGTAGGAGAAGAAATCTCTACGACCGATAACAGAGAACCTATGAAATAGATCCCCTAGAGCAGAGCTTTCCAAACTTTTTATGTTGGTGACACACTTTTTAGACCTGCATCATTTTGCGACACAGTAATTCAGTTGTACTAGCAAAAAGGAGGTTAAACTAACTTGTTTTAAGAGATACGGACACATACATGGATTATATAATAATGAAATGTATTTACAAGTAACAGTATGTATGTGCAAGAATTAAAAAAAACTTTAAGAACACCAATAGCTACTTGATATTTTAATGGGATGTATGAGGTTGATGGGATGAACACAATTTCTAAATATTTGGTGGAATATTAGATAAAGACACTCGCATTTCATCATCAAGCATTTCTTAAGCTTCCACTTCCTATCCATATATCAAGAGCAGGAGCAGCAATGCACTACTGGGAGCTAGTTCCAAAAAAACCCCCACTGACTTTAGCTCAGCATTTAAGCTGACGCCCTCAGAGCTCGGTGAGTCCGATTGACTACTGCCCGCGCTGCAAACACACTGCTCTCCCACTCACTGACTACACATGCAGTCACGAGCCGATTAAGGAGACTACACATGCAGTCACGAGCCAATGTGCCGCCAATGGGAATAGTTTCAATTCCCACTGAGCTGCGCCAATAGGTTAAGATGATCTGTGTCCCCCTAGGCATCAATCACGTGTCAACAATGTGATATGCATAGCAGGCAGGCGGAAAGTCAGAAACCAAAAAAAAAAAAAAAAAAAAAAGTGCTGGAGCAGGGACACACCTACACACTGCTGCCGACACACTAGTGTGTCCCGACACACAGTTTGGAAAGCACTGCCCTAGAGGAAGACCATTGTATTCAAATAGGGAATACTCTCTTCACATCCCTCTGACATTCACTGCACTCTGAGAGGAAAACCGGGCTTCAGCATGCTGCGAAGCGCATATCAACGTAGAATCTAGCACAAACTTACTTCACCACCTCCATGGGAGGCAAAGTTTGTAAAACTGAATTGTGGGTGTGGTGAGGGGTGTATTTATAGGCATTTTAAGGTTTGGGAAACTTTGCCCCTCCTGGTAGGAATGTATATCCCATACGTCACTAGCTCATGGACTCTTGCTAATTACATGAAAGAAAGGAAGACCAGAGTAACCAACTTTTTGGCTTTCTCTACTTAGTGCAGCAATATAACTGCTTAAAAGCCACCACTACTAAACCTAAATCCTTGCTTGCATGGAAAACTATCCTGTTAAGCATTACATTTTTTCAGACACCAAACTTCACCTCCTCCATTGACAGAGGCAAAGAGAATGACTGGGGATTATGGGAAGGGGAGTGAAATTTAACATCTTTGCTGTGGTGCTCTTTGCCGCCTCCTGCTGGACAGGAGAGATATTCCCACTAGTAATTGATGATGTCGTGGACTCACCATATCTTAGGAAAGAAAGAATAGTTTTTAGTTTAATTTTGACTATACTGTCCCTTTTTATGGTTTTTTTTTGTTTTGTTTTTAAATGCAAAAAAAAAAACTATAAGAAATGCCTGTTTGTTCACAGTAGATGTTTAAAGGGACTTTCTAGTGTAAAAACAAATGCTCCAATTTGTTCAAGTATTCTAATTTTAAACAAATGCCAATGTTTCATTAAGCGAAGGAGATTAACACATAAATAAAAACTACCTCACAATGGGTGGTCAACTTTTTGTGCCCTCCTATTTCTATTTCCCCGTGGGCACAGATCCTTTCTATTGTAATTTGTGTATTTAATACTAATTTCGATGTGTTTATTGTAGGATCATTCTGTGTGTTATTATAACATATACCATCGCTCCATCACCCGGGTGACTGTGACCATGATGAATATGTTCAACTCCTCCCCACCACATGGAAACGTAATCAAAGTAAACAATGTTGTTCATTGGCTGCTGTACCTCAATATGCCATCTCCAGCATCACTTCACTCATCTTTATGAAATTTACGATGTTGCAACTAATGCATTGTATATTGTGGCATTGCCTTGCTCTGTTGACCTCTGGTTGCATTTATTCACTTGTAGATTGTGATTCTCAGACTTTGCCCCTGCCTTTATTGATTCCCCATAGTGCTTTCATGGGAGTTGCAGTGTATACACCTTAATGGGAGGTTTTATGACGTTCTTCATAACAGGTCCGTTCCTGGCCACACCCACGTTGCTACTCTTTGGCGGTTTTGGTATATGCAATGGCGACGAGTCCTAATATACTGTTATGAGTACGTTTGTTTAATATATTGTTATGAACTCTAGCTATGCACCATTAGACTAAGGTAGAAGAGGTTATTATGGACTAGATTGTTGAGTATAGCCAAGAATTGTGATTTGGTTATTTTGATACTTTCAGGACGTACTCTATTACATTCATTCACATATTAAGTGATTATCTATCATTCTTGTTATTATTGTGCACTGATTCAGCCCCTTTATATTATATTTTCACATGCAAATAATATGAGAATTATTTATGTTTGTAATTTTTGTTCTATTTGATGTACTATTGTTTGATTATGAGATATATCAATTTTGTAAATATTTACATCACATGTTCTAATTGGGGCTGTCCTGTTGTGACTGGGGGGAGGGGCTAACACTTTATTTAAACACCTGTGTTTGTTCACATTGCACTTGGTCTGATGAAGGGGTGATTGATCCCTGAAACATTACTTTTTTTGATGTGCCAGTAAAAGCACCTTTTTCACAAATCCAGTGAGTGCATGCTTTTTTCAATTCTACATTCATATTTGCTTGCACCATGGTAGTTGCTGTTTGAGTGGGAGTGCACTCTTTTTTGCATTATATATATATATATATATATATATATATATATACATATATATATATATATATATATATATACACATATATACCATAATCGTGTATAAGGCTTTTAATGTTTTAAATTCTTTTAAGTGCATTAGAGTGTGTGCACTAATAAAGTTGCAAAAGATTTTACCTTGAATCTGGGATGCGCTCTGTGTTCTTATCGTTCTTTATATATATATATATATATATTATACCAAAAAGAGGAATAGGTAGTTGAAGCAACAATTATCAACAGTTCTTGTAATGATAATAGTATGGCCAAGTAAAACAGAGTATAATAACTCCACTTCAGAAGTCAGTAGCTGATAATAAATGTAAGAAATTACGATAGTTCATCAGTCACTTAAAAGTCAGAATGTTAGTAGACTTCAGCTCCAAATCGTACAAATCAGTTCGGAGTCACGAATAGTGTATTGGAAGTGTATACTTAGCTGTCCCCGCTTAATCACAACAAGCCTTAGTGCATCTTATGAGGTATTCCATCCACTGAACCAGGCAGTGGGTATAGTCAGTCAATGTAGTCAACATCCACCGGCACGTACCAACAGGCTGCTAACCCCCAGTCGAGTTGGCAGGAAATGTCCACAGACCGCTGATCTCGATTTCCTCGTGGTGGTCGGATGCTCTGACGTCAGAGTGACGGTGCTCAATTGGCGCTCAAAGATGTGTCACGTACTGGAATTAAGTCCTCCAGGCTGTTAGTGAAAAGCGGGCAAAAGGCAAGTCCGAAATCCCAATCGCTATATGCAAGACTCCATACATCCAAAGGAGGAAGAAACAGGAACTCCGGACTCATGGAACTTGTGCAAAAAAGTTTTATTCAGCAATGTTGCTCATAGTAAGGTGTGTAACCTAGAATACACCTGACGCGTTTTGCGCATGCGCACATGCACTTCAACATACATACATACATACACACACACAATAGTATTTAATGCCAAGAAACAACTGCCTGAAGGACTTTCCCACCCAAATCTGTTTCTGAAGAAGCAAAAGCATCAAAATGGTAGAATTTAGTAAAAGTATGTAAAGAAGACTAAGTAGCTGCTAGGAAGTAATCTATTTAGGAGGAGACTGACCCACCTCTAAGTAAGCTTTATGAATCAAAAGCTTCAACCAAGAGGCTAACAAAATGGCAGTAGCCTTCTGATCCTTTTGTGGAAACAAAAAAATAAACAAACTAGAAGACTGTTTAAAATGCTTAGTAGCCTACAAATAGAATTTCAAAGCTCTGACCACATCTCAATTATGGAGAAGCCTCTTCTTAGAAGTCTTTGGATTAGGACAAAATGAGCAAATAATCTCATGATTGAAGTTAGCAGAATAAACCATATTTGGCAAACAATTAAACAGTTCTAAAAACTGACTTATCTTGATGAAAAGCAAGATATGGAGGCTCACAACAAAAAGCAGACAATTCAGAAACACTTCTAGCAGAAGAAATAGCCAAAAGAAACAAGACCTTCCAAGAAAAAAGCTGAATATCAAAATGATGCATAGGTTCAAAAGGAGGTACCTACAAAACCAAATTAAGATTCCGTGGAGGGGAAAAGCATTACTGGGCTAAAAAGAAGCTGCACCCAGGTGGTAAATCACCATAGAACAAGCTAACAAGATATTAAGATGGTTGTTCTTTCCTAAAAGTGTGCTTCTCTCTGAGTGTATTTATGTGTCCCTAAGGAAAAAAGGGGCAACCATAAAATGACTCCTTGCTCAATGTGCTTAGAGGAATATGGCTGCACCTCACTGACAATGCCCAATAAAGCCGGAACCAATATCTGGGGTTGCTGTGTTCCTTGCTCAGAGAGGAATTGTCTGGTATTGAGGCACTGGACTGACACTAATAGGCTGAATCGAACTGATATACTACAGGAAAGTCGTATTCTGTGAAAAGCATTACTGTGCTAAAAAGAAGCTGCACCCAGGTGGTAAATCGCCATAGAACAAGCTAACAAGTTATTGAGCTGGTTGTTCATTCCTGACAGTGTGCTTTGCTCTGTGTGTATTAATCCTGACTAAAGCCTGGACACATTCTGACTATCTAGAAGTTTAGCAATCTGCTTGTGAAACAAGACAGAAAGAGCTGCGATTTGGCCCTTTAAAGAACTGACGGATAAATCCTTATTCAAATGCTCATCCTAAAGAAATGGAAGAATTCTAGGAATTATAAAGGAGTGCCAACTGAACCCATGTTCCATACACCAGGAAATAAAAGCCTTCCAAACCTTGTGATAAATTTGCCTTGCCACAGGTTTATGGGCCTGAATCAAAGTTTCAATGACAGAAATGACAGTTATAATCACAATTATTCAATCCCCATTGCCCCATCAGAAAAAACTCTCTGCCTTGAAAATAAGCATTCAGTCTCCAAGCCAAATCAAGTTTTAAAGATTTTAGATCCTGATGAAAAAATGGACCTTGAGACTGAAGGTCGCGACACAGAGAAAGAGGTCACGGAGGACAACTGGACATCTTCACTAGACAAACCAAGTCCTGCAAGGCCAAGCTGGAACTATCAGGATTGCTGAAGGCACCTCCTGCTTGATCCTGGCTATCACCCTTGGCCAGAACAAAGAGAGGAAGTATGACAAAACAATAAGGGAGCTACTAGAGCATCCACAAACACTGCCTCAGGATCCCTGGAGCTTGCACAGTATCTGGGGAGCTTTTTGTTAAAATGAGAAGTCTACAATCTGACTGAAGACACCTGAATGAAGAGACCAATTACCTGGATGAAGGGATTTGCAACAGAATATCTGCTACCCAGCTATTTACCCATGGAATATGTACTGCAGAAATTATACAGGAATTGTTATTTGCAAGTTCCTGCTTGATGATTGATGATTGATGTAAACCACTGCTGTGACATTGTCTGACTGGAAACACAGATAAGTCTCTTCTATCAGGAGAGGCCAGAATTGAAGGGCCCTGAAAATTGCATTTTTATGGGCAACTTCGCCTCCCTTAGTAACCAAACTCTCTTTCTCTCTCGTGCACCCTAACTTGAAAGACTTGCATCTGCCGAGCTTACGGTCCAGTTTGGATGGACAAAAGATGCCCCCAGAACAATGGACCAATATTTGATCCACCAGGAAAGGGATCAACTTGTTTTGGCATCCAGAAGAATCTTCTGATTCAACTGGTGTAATTTAATCCCTGAAACTGAGGCTGCTATTATCAGACCTAAAACTTCCATATAAAGAGCTACAGAAGGAGAAGTGACTATAAATTTACACCGGCTAAAAGTAACTTCAGCCTTCTCTGTTCTTTCAAAGTCTATTAAACTGCTCAGAAAAGTGGGACAGAGAACTTTCTGCAAAATTTACTTTTTAATCATGCTCTTGAAGAAACAATAAAAGTCTGTAGGTATGAGATACTGCTAAATATAAAGATTGAGCCTTTACAAAGATATTGTTCAGGTAAGGAACCACTGAAACACCCTGAGCTCTATAAGAGAGTCTCCAGTACCTTCATAAAGATTTTGGAAACGGTATCCAGGCTAAATGGGAAAGCAATAAACTAAAAATGCTTGTCCAGGAAAGCAAACCTTAGAAATTGATGACCCATGTGAATAGGGATATGAAGATAAGCATCTTTCAGATCTATAGATGACATAAACTGCCCTTGTTGAATAAGAGAAATAATCACCCGAAAGGTCTCCATCTTGAAAGAAGGAACCCTGAGAAGCTTGTTTAAATTATTTAAATCCAGAACAGGTCTGTAAGTTCCTTCTTTCTTGGGAACAATACAGAGGCTGGAATAAAACCCCCTGTTTAGATTTTGGAACTGGAATTATTACACCCATATATTACAGATCTAAAATTGACTGAAAAAAAAGGCTCTTGCATTTACAGGATTCCTTGGAACATAAGACATATGAAACCTTCCCCTGGGAGGTTGTGATCTGAAATCTATTCTGTATACTTAGGAAATTAGGTTCAGATTGCAGGGATCTTGAACAAAATAAAACCAAGCCCCCAGAAAAAGGCATAATCTGCCCCCTACCAGAAGATCTGGATTGGGGGCCGCAC
This sequence comes from Bombina bombina, assembly GCF_027579735.1. NCBI lineage: Eukaryota > Metazoa > Chordata > Amphibia > Anura > Bombinatoridae > Bombina > Bombina bombina. The sequence goes on along the minus strand of NC_069499.1, from coordinate 1,378,215,032 downwards.
CTTCATGCAGACTTGGTAGTGGAGATTGCTTTTTAGACTGTTTGGCTTCTAAGAATAAATGGAAGAACCCTGTTTCTGGAATGAATAGGAGAACTTCTGTTTCTTAGATTGACAAAAAGAACAAACATTGGTTAGAAGCTCTAAAATTACCTTTAGACTTCTTATACTTCTAAAAGCTTCTTTACCCCAAGTCGCCATATAAATAATTTTGTCCAGACCAGACCCAAACAACACCTTCCCCTTAAAAGGAAGAGACAGAAGTCTGGATTTAGAAACCCTGTCAGCAGGCCCTCCTAGATAAAACTGAGAGAGCCATAGTCTTATCATTGATCTTAATAATATCAACAATTGCATCACAAATGAACGCATTAGTTGTTTCCAAGAGTTTTAATTGATTAGAAAACTTTTCATTACAGATTCCTCAGAAAGCTGCTCAGATAAACCCTTACACCAAAAAGTAGAAGTTGCAGCTACGCAAACAATACTAATTGCAGCCTAAAAAAAAAACCCTGCTTGCTTAAAAGCCTTTCTATGAAAAGACTCCAATTTCCTATCCATAGGGTCTTCAAGTTAAACAAAACAAGAGGAAGATTTAGTTTCTTGATGAGAGACTGACTCTTGATCATCTGAAAAAATGTTCAGATTAACAGATAAAGGCATATTTAAATCAGAAAAGATAGTAGAGGGATTATCAGAGACCAGCTTTTTATGCTTCATCATCTCAGATATAGTAGAGCGTACAAAGAACTCCCCGGTGTAGTACAAACAGAGGGAGGACAGATACCTTTAGAAGCAAGAGCAGCATTAGACTAATCAGAATGAATAAGATGATCCGTACATGATTTGCAAAGCTGAGTAGGGGGGATAATATCAATCAGCTTGCAATAGATACACTTAATATTAGTAGGAAAGTGTTCAGATAATCTAGCTTCTGAGGTACAAATATTAACATAAAAGGGAACAGAATCAGTATGCTCCATAATGAATAATAGATTAAAAAAGCAAGTAATGGAAAAAAACAGGATACAGAAAATGATTTAAACATTTGACTAAAGGAGCAATAATAAAGTAACCTTACACCTAAATAAAGCAGCTATTGTAAGCAATTAAACCTTACCCCCTCACCAGAGGCAAAAGCAGGCTTTAGGTGTGTTAATAATCTATAGTGCATGGGATGAGTGCTAGCCAGATGACAGGCCTATCAGAGACATGCCCATAAAACTAAGCGTGTGGAAAAAAAACCCCAAAGAATGCTAAAAAACTAAACTTGGCACATACACACCATTAACTTGCAAAAAAAGAATGTGCATAATCACGCTGAGGCGTGACAAAAATGACACGTGTAGGAAGAAGATGCATTAAAAAACCGACGCACACAAACAAGCCAGTGTGGGAAAGAAATTACATATACAAACAAAACACGTAAAAAAATAGATGTGCAAATAATTAAAACTTAACGCACCTTAAGGCCTACATAGGGTGAACATAAGTTGCCTAAAATGCCTGAAATAATAGTCTATATGCTAAGCAGGTGCCAACAACAACCCCCACACTAACTTGACAGGCACCCATACTTCTGGAGTTACCATGAGTAGAAAAAACAATTTATGGTTACCTGATAAATTCCTTTCATGGTGGTTAAGAGTCCACAAGCCTTAATGTGTGGGATTTAATTCCTGCAACCTTCCTGTACTAATCAGTTTAAAGTATAACTGAGCAAAAGAAAGGTGAACAGAAAAGGTAGGAAAGGCAAAGCAGAGGATGAAGAGGTGCAAATAAATAAATGCCACCAACAGAAAAATACCTGCACCACCTAGTGGGCTGTGGGAAACCTAGGAGGGACCTAGGAGGGCCGAAACGCGTTGACATACTGGTGAGCACATTTCTGATTATTATATACAGTATCTAGACGATATTGCACTATTGTTTCTTATTCATCCACAGGTTTAGGAGGAAGACTTTGGACCTCTTTGCCACATTATTCTATATATAATTTTTGTTTTTTTCATTGTTTCACGTTGATCACCTTTAAAGCACGGTTATTGGAGTTTTTTTGGAAGTTTTTTTGATCAGATTGGATTTCATTCTTTAGGAACTACTACATATATTGACTTTTGATTTTGAAACACTGTGCATTTACAAGAGACATTTTGTTTACAATTTATTTTTCCCAAGCCACACCGGACACATCTGTTCATCACATTTTTTCACATTTTTTTCACATTCACTTCTTTGATCATAATTTTGATCACACTCGCATTGGAACGTTTACTTTGGACACTACACTTAAGATTTTTTGTTTTAAGAACTGTTTTATTTGTGCTCAAAATGTATCCCTGTTGACTATATTTATCTACTATTCTGATCTTGAATTGTTGTCATAATTAACAATTATACTAATCGCAACATAGGAGGGAATTTTTGTTACTGTAAATTTGTGACATATTGTATCATTATCTACATGTTTTATCTCATGGATCCATGGAGATTTTAGGAAGGTTTTAATTGTATTTTTAATATTTTATTGTAATAAATATGTACCATTTTTAACACATCTGTACTCTATCCACGCCTTTTTAGCTTTATAGCGCTCACTCTCTCACACACTTTTAGCTACTTCTGAAGTCCACTAGGGGACTATTGCCAGTGAGCTTAAGGCTGTATAATACTAGCGCTCGGTCTACTAAAAACGGATGTAATATCCAAGCTATGGAGTTTACGACAAGAAAAGGGTGGGACAAATGGAAAAAAATGATGTACCTATTTGCAAATTCCAAGGAGGGAAATACATCAAAATGATAGGTTGTAGCTTTGAAAATCTGTTCAATTGAAGCATTGTGTTTAAAGGAACAGGAAACCTCAACATTTTCTTTCAGAATTTGGATTGATCATAAAATTTTAAACAACTTTCCAATTTACTTAAATTATTAAATTTGCTTCATTCTCTTGTTATCCTTTGCTGAAGGAACAGCATTTCACTACTGGCAGCAAGATAAACACAACTAGTCAACAAATCACATAAGACAAATGTGCGCAGGCACCAATTAGCAGCAGCTGCACTAGGGTAGGATATGAAAATAGAAGCGAATTTAAAAGTGTGGAATCATGCAAGTTTAATTTTGACTTTCCTATCCCTTTAAGGCCCAAGAAGTGGAAACTGATCTAGTGTAATGACCTGTAACACAGCTAGGAGGCGACTTCCCCGCCTCCTAAGGAAAGCTTTGTTAATCACCTGTATCAACCAAGAGGTTAAAGAAACTTCTGTTGCTTTCTGTCCCTTACGATGACCAGAAAAATCAATAAATAAACCGGAACTATGCCTGAAATCTATAGTGGACTGTAATTAAAACCTGACCACATCTAGGTTATAAGAAGTCTCTACTTAGAACTTGAATAATTTCTTGGTGTCACGGATGCTGGGCCCCTGGATCTACCGGCCGGCCGCCGCACCCAGCATCCACTGGAACTCTTTACCTCCGGCCGCTTCAGAGGTCCCTTGACCCAGAGCTCCTCTCTTTTGGGGATTAGTACTCCGTGGGGAGGGTGAGATATGGGCTGATTTCCGACAGTGAGTTCCATAGAGAACCAGGGTTTCCGAGCCCCATTCAGAAGACGGCCGGCGCTGTGGAATTGCTGGCCGGTCACAACAGCTTGGATCCCGGGTCCCCTTTAACTCAGGTCACTCTAGGGGCTACTTGTCCTAGAGCTCCGCTCTCTTGGGGATTGGGACCTCTCAGGGAGGACTAAAGAGGAGGTGATTTTCAGGGATGAGCCCTCTCAGGAACCAGGGGACCCCCCTCATTACCCCCCTTTTACCAATGGCCTTCCCGGTGTATATTGGATAAGCCATAACTCCGACCTCCAGCTATGGATCAAGGCGTTTTTTGGACCATAGCAGCTGGGGGCCAAGGGCTTTCCAATGGCACCCTGGAAGGGCTATCGCTCCCCGGGGATCACCCCGAATACACCATTCTTGTACCGCTGGACACTGGGGAACAATGGACACTATGGAGGTGCCAGCCTGTCTGGAGGGGTGGGAATGGCGGGAGATGTGAAGGTCAGATAAGGCTTGTTATCAAGATCAGTTTGGGTATAAATGTTGTGTGTTTTCCCTAATAAAATGTTCTTCTTTGTTCACCTGAATACTAGTCTGTGTAGTTATTTGGGTGGAACTATGCTAAGATCGTTTTCTCCGCTACAAAGCGGCTGGTTCCAGGTGCTGGAAGGATCCATTGGCAGAACTACCCAGTCGGGGTAGCCGGAGATCCATCACATTGGTGGCAGTGGTGGGATGTTTCCATCTACCTGGAACCTCCAAACCACCACCTGAAGACATCGGATGTAGCGGTACTCTGCACTCCGGAAGGTTGAGCAGAAGGCCTTGTTGGAGGCTAGAGGGAAAATTGCTGGGGACAAAACTAAAGAAGCCATCATAACCAAGCTGATGGAGGGTGATCGGTCTGATGAGTCAGCTGGAGGGTCCCCTAGCGACCGAGGCAGTGGGCGGCCCAGCACAGCGTCCACCCCAGGGACTTCTATGTCCGATGTCCAACAGGAAATCGAGTGGCAGATAGCACTGTATGATACCAGACAATTTGAGGAGGTCATCAGCAAAATAGTATCAGAGGTCACCCAGCTCAAGCTGGCCGAAAAACATAATTTATGTAAGAACTTACCTGATAAATTCATTTCTTTCATATTAGCAAGAGTCCATAAGCTAGTGACGTATGGGATATACATTCCTACCAGGAGGGGCAAAGTTTCCCAAACCTCAAAATGCCTATAAATACACCCCTCACCACACCCACAAATCAGTTTAACGAATAGCCAAGAAGTGGGGTGATAAGACAAAAGTGCGAAAGCATAAAAAATAAGGAATTGGAATAATTGTGCTTTATACAAAAAAATCATAACCACCACAAAAAAGGGTGGGCCTCATGGACTCTTGCTAATATGAAAGAAATGAATTTATCAGGTAAGTTCTTACATAAATTATGTTTTCTTTCATGTAATTAGCAAGAGTCCATGAGCTAGTGACGTATGGGATAATGAATACCCAAGATGTGGATCTTCCACGCACGCAAGAGTCACTAGAGAGGGAGGGATAAAATAAAGACAGCCAATTCCGCTGAAAATAATCCACACCCAAAATAAAGTTTAAATCATATAATGAAAAAAACTGAAAATATAAGCAGAAGAATCAAACTGAAACAGCTGCCTGAAGTACTTTTCTACCAAAAACTGCTTCAGAAGAAGAAAACACATCAAAATGGTAGAATTTAGTAAAAGTATGCAAAGAAGACCAAGTTGCTGCTTTGCAAATCTGATCAACCGAAGCTTCATTCCTAAACGCCCAGGAAGTAGAAACTGACCTAGAAGAATGAGCTGTAATCCTTTGAGGCGGAGTTTTACCCGACTTGACATAAGCATGATGAATCAAAGACTTTAACCAAGACGCCAAAGAAATGGCAGAGGCCTTCTGACCTTTCCTAGAACCGGAAAAGATAACAAATAGACTAGAAGTCTTTCGGAAATTTTTAGTAGCTTCAACATAATATTTCAAAGCACTAACTACATCCAAAGAATGCAACGATCTTTCCTTAGAATTCTTAGGATTAGGACACAATGAAGGAACCACAATTTCTCTACTAACGTTGTTAGAATTCACAACCTTAGGTAAAAATTTAAAAGAAGTTCGCAACACCGCCTTATCCTGATGAAAAATCAGAAAAGGAGACTCACAAGAAAGAGCAGATAAATCAAACTCTTCTAGCAGAAGAGATGGCCAAAAGAAACAAAACTTTCCAAAAAAGTAATTTAATGTCCAGCGAATGCATAGGTTCAAACGGAGGAGCTTGAAGAGCCCCCAGAACCAAATTCAAACTCCAAGGAGGAGAAATTGACTTAACAACAGGTTTTATATGAACCAAAGCTTGTAGAAAACAATGAATATCAGGAAGACTAGCAATATTTCTGTGAAAAAGAACAGAAAGAGCAGAGATTTGTCCTTTCAAGGAACTTGCAGACAAACCTTTATCCAAACCATCCTTAAGAAACTGTAAAATTCTAGGAATTCTAAAAGAATGCCAAGAAAAATGATGAGAAAAACACCAAGAAATGTAAATCTTCCAGACTCGATAATATATCTTCCTAGATACAGATTTACGAGCCTGTAACATAGTATTAATCAGAGAGTCAGAGAAACCTCTATGACTGAGAATCAAGCGTTCAATCTCCATACCTTCAAATTTAAGGATTTGAGATCCTGATGGAAAAAAGGACCTTGTGATAGAAGGTCTGGTCTTAACGGAAGAGTCCACGGTTGGCAAGTGGCCATCCGGACAAGATCCGCATACCAAAACCTGTGAGGCCATGCTGGAGCCACCAGCAGAACAAACGAGCACTCCTTTAGATTCTTGGAAATTACTCTTGGAAGAAGAACTAGAGGCGGAAAGATATAAGCAGGATGATACTTCCAAGGAAGTGACAATGCATCCACTGCCTCCGCCTGAGGATCCCTGGATCTGGACAGATACCTGGGTAGCTTCTTGTTTAGATGAGAAGCCATCAGATCTATTTCTGGAAGTCCCCACATTTGAACAATCTGAAGAAATACCTCTGGGTGAAGAGACCATTCGCCCGGATGTAACGTTTGGCGACTGAGATAATCCGCTTCCCAATTGTCTATACCTGGGATATGAACCGCAGAAATTAGACAGGAGCTGGATTCCGCCCATACCAGAATTCAAGATACTTCTTTCATAGCCAGAGGACTGTGAGTCCCTCCTTAATGATTGACATATGCCACAATTGTGACATTGTCCGTCTGAAAACAAATGAACGACTCTCTCTTTAGAAGAGGCCATGACTGAAGAGCTCTGAAAATTGCACGGAGTTCCAAAATATTGATTGGTAATCTCACCTCCTGAGATTCCCAAACCCCTTGTGCTGTCAGAGACCCCCAAACAGCTCCCCAACCTGTCAGACTTGCATTTGTTGAAATGACAGTCCAGGTTGGAAGAACAAAAGAAGCCCCCTGAACTAAACAATGGTGGTCTGTCCACCACGTCAGAGAGTGTCGTACAATCGGTTTTAAAGATATTAATTGAGATATCTTTGTATAATCCCTGCACCACTGGTTCAGCATACAGAGCTGAAGAGGTCGCATGTGAAAACGAGCAAAGGGGACCGCGTTCAATGCAGCAGTCATAAGACCTAGAATTTTCATGCATAAGGCTACCGAAGGGAAAGATTGAGACTGAAGGTTTCGACAAGCTGAAACCAATTTCAGACGTCTCTTGTCCGTCAGAGACAGAGTCAAGGACACTGAATCTATCAGGAAACCTAAAAAGGTTACCCTTGTCTGAGGAATCAACAAACTTTTTGGTAAATTGATCCTCCAACCATGTTCTAGAAGAAACAACACTCATAAAAGACTGGAAAGGTTCTTTCTAGTGAAAATGAGCAAAGGGAATTGAATCCAATGCTGTGGCCATAAGACCTAAAACTTCTATGCATATATAGCAACTGAAGGAAATAATAGAGACTAAAGGTACCGACAGACGGAACCCAATAGAATTATCCCTTGTCTGATAGAGACAAAGACAGTGACACAAACTATCTGGAAACCTAAAAAAGGTGACCCTTGTGTGAGGAATCAAGAGCTTTCGAAAAAGAGATCCTCTAACTATGTCCTGAAGAGCAAGTGAATCATATGAGATTCCGCATCCTCAGAAAATAATCTGAATGAAAACAGAAAAATGAAAATATGCATTTATTGTATCTAATGAAAACAAATAATGCTATCAATGACCATAAAAAGGCAAAATAATTTGAATAAAACTCCAAACCCGGTTCCTAAAAAAGGAACTGGAAGAAATACCCCAGAAGATTCCAGGTCTGAGCAGCGCTTGAACCCCATGGGTGCCCAGCCATGCTTCAACAGTACCCAAAATATATAGGACAGAAACACACTTAAAGAAAGTGTTAGCCTTACTGGAATAAAATCAAAGAAATTTGGACAAAATAGAACCAAATAAATTTCAAATAAGTCTTAACCTGTCCCTTACCAGCCAAGCTGGAATACGGCACGTACATCGCAATATTAGGGAGCTGATTTCGAACCCCAATTATAAACATGTTACTTGGGAAATAATTCAGGAATTCGTTCCTTAATAAGAACAACCAAACTAGTATAAGCTTAAAGTTTTAGTCTTAGAACTCAATCTTGAAGCCCAGAGTAACAGTTAAGAATTGAATCCAATTATAAAACAAATAATTGATTATCTTAGAACAAAAAAAAAATATGGATTTTTTTTTTAAATCACAAAATTCTTCTAGCTAAAATAGCTAAAGACATAGATTAACCCTCATTTGCGAAAATATTCAATAAAATGAAGACACAAATGAAATTATTAGCATGATAGTCCAGTTTAAAGGACCAGTCAATACAGTGGACTTGCATAATCAATAAATGCAAAACAACAAGACAAATGCAATAGCACCTAGTCTAGTAAATGTTGTCCCTTAACAATGCTAAAATAAATCATAATCTGATACTTGATCTTAAAGTAAACAGAAAAAATGAAGCAATTGAAATATCCAAATAAATCACAGGACCAAGAAAAGTACCTGAAACTAAATAATTTTCCATAAATAAGATACAACTATCTAAAGGAAAATAAATACTATTTTGCTATAGAAACAATAGCATAATTAGTAGAAGTAGAGATAGCCCCAATAAATTGGAGAACCCTCCAAATTGAATTTAACTGCTGGCAAAGAATATAGTTTAAAACCTTTGAAGAAGGAATAAAAGAAAATTCTCAGCCTATTCCATTCCCTAGAATGGGGAATTGGAAAGAAAACCTCTGAAAACACAGAATAAATAAATAGGCAGAAATAGAGTCAGCTAATCTTAAAGAACTAGTTACCTTAATATCCAAAATAATCAACACCTTTTCAACAAAGAACAAATGTACTTTAATAATAGAAAAGTAATAAAAAAGTAGATTTGTTAGTGTCAACATCTGATGAAGAAAATTTCTGAAAGAGAAAAATCATCATCAGAGAAGGATAAATCAGTATGTTGTTGGTCATTTGAAACTTCAATAATTAAAAAAGAAGTGAAAAAGACCTAAGAATTTTATTAGAAGGCACGAAGTCAGACAAAGCCTTTAAAATAGAATCAGAAAAATATTTCTTATAAATCTTCTAAATATTTCTTGTACATAAGATGTAAGAATGGAAATATATAAAGCATAAATACTAATGGATTCTGCATGTAAAAGTATATCATAATAACTTATTACAAACCATAGCTAAAGATAAACATTTATAACATTTAAAATAAATGAACTTAGCTTTGGTAGAACTGAAACTCAGTTAAGCGTTTTTCCAGAAGTGGCTTCTGATTCAGGATCAATCTGAGACATCTTGCAATATGTAATAGAAAAAACCACATATAAAGCAAAAATGATCAAATTCCTGAAATTACAGTTTCAGGAATGGGGAAAAAATGCCAATGAACAAGCTTCTAGCAACCAGAAGCAATAAATAATGAGACTTAAATATTGTGGAGACAACAATGACGCTCAAATTTTTTAGCGCCAAAAAAGCCGCCCACATTATTTGGCGCCAAAAATGGCGCCACATCCGGTAACGCCAACATTTTTTTGTGCAAAAATTTTTGCGCCAAGAAAGTCCGCACCAAGAATGACGCAATAAAATGAAGCATTTTCAGCCCCCGCGAGCCTAACAGCCCACAGGAAAAAAGTCAAATTTTAAGGTAAGAAAAAATTGATTCATTCATATGCATTATCCCAAATATGAAACTGACTGTCTGAAATAAGGAACGTTGAACATCCTGAATCAAGGCAAATAAATGTTTAAACACATATATTTAGAACTTTATATAAAAGTGCCCAACCATAGCTTAGAGTGTCACAGAAAATAAGACTTACTTACCCCAGGACACTCATCTACATGTAGTAGAAAGCCAAACCAGTACTGAAACGAGAATCAGTAGAGGTAATGGTATATATAAGAGCACATCGTCGATCTGAAAAGGGAGGTAAGAGATGAATCTCTACGACCGATAACAGAGAACCTATGAAATAGACCCCGTAGAAGGAGATCATTGAATTCAAATAGGCAATACTCTCTTCACATCCCTCTGACATTCACTGCACACTGAGAGGAAAACCGGGCTCCAACCTGTTGCAGAGCGCATATCAACGTAGAATCTAGCACAAACTTACTTCACCACCTCCACAGGAGGCAAAGTTTGTAAAACCGATTTGTGGGTGTGGTGAGGGGTGTATTTATAGGCATTTTGAGGTTTGGGAAACTTTGCCCCTCCTGGTAGGAATGTATATCCCATATGTCACTAGCTCATGGACTCTTGCTAATTACATGAAAGAAATCACCAGTCCATGGAGGGGCCCACCAGTCTCTCCCCAGCAGGTTCCCCGTCCCCCAAAGTTGCTCTATGGGGCTTTCTGAGTCTTATGGGAAGAAGAGGACATCAACAGTTTTTTACAAGTCTTTGAAACCCAGTGTGAGCTGCAAGAGGTTGCCAGGACCGACTGGATTTCCATTCTGCTCGGCAAGTTGTCCGGCCGAGCCTTGGATGCTCTCCACACCGTCCCTCCTGGGGATCAAAGGAACTATGATAAGGTCAAGGAGTGTATCCTGGCCCGATATGGCCTCACACCGGAGGCACACCGGTAGAAATTCTGAGAGTTCAAGAGACAAGTGGGGCAGCCTTTCACAGAGTGTACACATCGGTTCACTCGTGCCATGTACTCTTGGTTCACCGGCTGCAAGGTCACCACCCTGGCTGAAGCATCACAGCTAATCCTATTGGAACACTTTTTTAACTCTGTCCCAGTGGAAGTTAAAGAGTGGGTCTGCAATTGGCGACCCAAAACAGCCGATCAAGCAGCTATTCTGGTGGATCAATATAACAATGCCCAGTGGCATGCTGCCCCAGAGCCCAGGGCAAACCCCCAATCCGTCCCAGCGGCCGGCCATTTCTCGGTGGCTCCCTGGCTGCCCTAGACCCAGTCGCCCTCAGCTCCGGTACATCCCGAAAATGCTTTGTGTGCAGACAGAACGGCCACGTCCAGTACCACTGCCCAACACGAGCAGCCAGAAACCCCCCTCAGCACAGCCAAGAAATGCCCCACTGGCCCAGTGGGCAAGGGCTCCCGTCAGAACCTACCAAGCCACTGCTCACTGTGCATATGCAGAGGACCCTACTGGGTGGGCAGATGAAGAGGTTGGGGTAATACATGTAGTACATGCTGCCACTATGGTAACCACTGCCACTACCACCGACAGGATGTCTGGGTCAATGGCCAGGCCGCCCAGGGATTGAGAGACACCGGCGCTACAATCACCTTGATCCAACCTCACTTGGTCCCCACCTCCAGCCAAGCAGGGAGGACCCTGACCGAGTAGGTACTGACCCCCAAGGCCCCAGAGCCGAACGTTTTCAGTGGGAGGGAGGGCTTCTGTACCGGATCTCTGAGAAGAGAAAAGGGCCGGTGCCCAAACATCAGCTAGTTGTGCCGAAACAGTTTCGGTCTGACCTACTTCAGATAGGTCATGATATCCTCCTAGCGGGACATCTAGCAAAAACCAGGACCCACCACTGCATAACCCAGACCTTTTTCTGGCCCGGAATAACAGCCGAAATTAAAGATTACTGTAGCACGTGTGAGGTATTCCAGAAAGTAGGAAAAACAGGGGACCACACTAAAGTCCCTCTTCATCCCCTCCCCATTATTGATGAACCCATTATCAGGGTTGCTGTAGACATAGTGGGTCCCTTAGCCTGACCCAGTCCCTCAGTATAGAAGTACATCCTTACCATGGTGGACTATGCCACCCGATACCAGAAGGCAAATTAGGAAATCCCTCTGGCTAATATTCAGGTCAAGACAGTGCCAAATGCTATGCTCCGGATAATCAACAGGGGGGCTTCCCTCAGGAAGTAATCTCCAACCAGGGAACCCAGTTTAGCAGACAATTATGTAAGTTATGTGGGATCAAGCCCCTGCACAGCACTCCATACCACCCCCAGACCAATGGTTTATGTGAGAGGTTTAATCAGAACTTAAAGAAGTTGTTCCGGACATTCTCTGCCACTCACAAGAACTGGGAAAGATTCCTGCTGCACCTCCTCTTTGCATACAGAGATGTGCCCCAGGAATCCACAGGGTTCTCCCCATTTGAACTAGTATATGGCAGGAAGATACGGGGGGGTCCTGGACCTAGTGAGGAGCCACTGGGAGGGGGTCACAGGGGAGGAGGGACTCTCCGTTGTGGAGTACATCCTTCAACTCCAAGACCGACTAAAGGAGAATCGCCGACCAGGTGCGGGAGAACCTCCAGGTCGCTTAGCGCCGGCAGAAATGATGGTACGACAGAAGTGCTCGTACCTGAACCTTAGCAGTAGGGCAGAAGGTACTAGCCCTGAAGCCTGTCAAAACAGATAAACTACAGGCTTCCTGGCAAGGACCCTACCGGGTGGTGGAACAGCTAAATGACACCATATACCTTGTAGCCAAATGTTCAGATGACTAGGTCTGTCATCCCTCTCATGTGAACATGCTAAAGACATACTTAGAAAGGGCCCAGGATGTGTCCACTATCTGTGCTCCGGGTGTGGAAGACTCTGAGAGCCTCCCCATGCCGGAGCTCCCCGGACCCAATGAAACCTCCCAAAGAGTAGCCGACATAACCCTAGATGAAAGATTAGGAACAGAACAGAGAGGGCAGGTCCGGCAGCTGCTAGAAGACCAACGAGAGATGTTCTCTAATGCCCCCGGGTAGACCAGGGACAGGCCCCTTTGTGACAAGCCCCTTATTGGGTCCCAGGGGCAGTTCGGGAAAGTATGCACCGGGAGCTCCGTGGAATGTTGGACCTAGGTGTTGTTGAACTTTCCAACAGTCCCTGAGCCTCCCCGGTGGTGCTGGTGCCCAAAAAAGATTGGACTACCCAGTTCTGCATTGACTACCGCAAGGTCAATGACAGAACCACCACTGACGCCTACTCCATGCCCCGGGTTGATAACCTGTTGGACAGAATCGCCCGGGGCAACTTCCTGACCACCCTCTACCTCTAGTAAGGGGTACTGGCAGATTCCCTTAGCCCCCGACTCGGTCCCCAAGTCTACCTTCATCACCCCCTTTGGCCTCTACCAGTTTAAGGTCATGCCGTTTGGGATGAAGAACGCTCCAGCCACCTTCCAATGCATGGTAGATCACCTGCTAGATGGCCTCCAGGACTATGCCTGTGCATACCTGGATGACATTGCCATCTATAGCGACACCTGGGAGGCCCACTTGGTCCACCTAGGCTTCATCCTAGATAACCTCAGAGCCACCGGGTTAACTCTGAAGCCCGACAAATGCACCATAGGACCATCGGAGGTCCAGTACCAGTACCATCGGAGGTCCAGTACCTGGACCACCGAGTGGGCTGTGGGAAACAGCGGCCTAAGCCTGCTAAGGTTGAGGCAGTGGCAAACTTACCTAGCTTTCCTAGGGACTGCCGGATACTACCGGAGGTTTGTCCCCCAACTACAGTGCCCTGGCCAAACCTCTGACCAACTTAACCCGTATAAGTGTACCCCGACAAGTCCTGTGGTCCCCTGAATGTGAGAATGCCTTCCAGAGCCTCAAGTCTGCCTTGGTCTCTGCCCCAGTACTGGCCGCTCCTAACCCAGCTCAATGCTTTTATGTCCATACAGATGCCTCCATGTTCAGGTTGGGAGCAGTCTTAAGCCAAATAGACGAAGAAGGACAAGACCACACCGTAGCCTACATCAGCCGGAAACTGTTGCCCAGAGAGGTAGGCTACGCAGTGGTGGGGAAGGAATGTCTGGCTCTGGTATGGGCCCTGAAGAAGCTACAGCCCTACCTGTATGGGAGACCTTTCACCGTCCTCACAGATTACAACCCCCTCGTCTGGCTTAACAGAGTTTCTGGGGACAATGGAAGATTGTTGCAGTGGAGTTTAGCCCTGCAGCCCTTTAACTTTGGCGTTCAGTACAGGCTGGGAAAAAGCAATGGAAATACTGATAGACTTTCACGGCAAACTGAAGTGGCATAGCTCCTCGGACAGCCCCAGGCCAACCCGTGTGTGGATCTAGCTGGGTCTGCCAAACTGGAAGGGGGGAGCTGTCTGCCAGACTGCAGGGGTTATGATTCTACCCCCCCTACCACCTATCCCCTCTTATATCTCAGCGGTTTTGGGCTCCTCAGAGCAACCGCGATCTCCCAGAGCTTTTGTTTTCTTTGTTTTTGTTATGTGAATCTGATCTTGAAAGGCCGACCGGGCCTCTGGATCTACCGGCCGGCCACCGCACCCAGCATCCTCTGGAAATTTTTACCTCCAGCCGCCTCAGAGGCCCCAGAGCTCTGCTCTTTTGGGGATTGGTACCCTGTGGGGAGGGTGAGATATGGGCCAATTGCCGGAGGTGAGCTCTATGGCGAACCAGGGTTTCCAAGCCCCATTCAGCAGACAGCTGGCCCCATGAAATTGCCAGCCAGCCACAGCAGCTCGGATCCCTGGTCCCCTTTAACTCAGGTCGCTCCAGTTGCTACTTGTCCTAGAGCTCTGCTTTCTTTGGTATTTAGACCTCTCAGGGAGGACTAGAGAGGGGGCGAGTTCTCTCAGGAACTGGGGGTTCCAGACCCCCCTCATTACCCCCTTTTCCCAATGGCCTTTGAGAAGCCATAACTCCAACCCCCAGCCATAACTCCAAGGGCTTTCCAACAAAACCTTGGAAGAACCGCTGCACCCCAGCAATCACCCCGAATACACCATATTTGTACCGCTGGACACTGGGGAACAATGGACACAATGGAGGCGCCAGCCTGTCTGGAGGGGTGGGAATAAATGTAATGTGTTTTCCTTAATAAAATGTTCTTCTTTGTTCGCCTGAATACTAGTCTGTCTAGGATGAAAAGGAGGATAGTGTTAAACTGAAAGAATTAAGTTTAGATTTCATGGAAGAAAATAGTTTTTGGCCTAATTCTGACAAAGGCCTGAACAAAGGTCTGAACATTTGGTAACTTGGCTATTTGTTGTGAAACAGAACAGATAGAGCTGGTATTTAACCCTTTGAAGAACTCACAGATAAACCCTTGTCCAAATCTTCCTGAAGAAACTGCAGAATTCAACACATTCTAAATAAATGAGACCCACACCAGGAAACAATATACTTTTCAGATTTTATAATTATTTTATTTTGGCCTGCAAAAGAGTGTCTACTACAGCATTATAGAATCTGCTGTGTTTAGAATTCAGCTTTCAACCTCCACCCCTTCAAATTTAGAGATTTTAGATGTTTGTAAAGGAGAGGATCTTGAGACAATAAGTCTGGCGTTGAGAAAGAAGCCACAGAGGAGAGCTGGACATCTTAACCAGATCCTCATACCAGGACCTGTGGGGCCAAGCTGGAGCATTCTCCTTCTTGATTTGAGCCACAATCCATGCCAGAATAACAAATGGAGGGAATATGTAGGCTAGATGAAAAGACCATGGGCAGACTAGTGCATCTATCAGCTATGCTTTTGGGTCACTAGATCTGGCACAATATTGGGGAAGTTTGAAATAGAGACCATCAGGTCTATTTCTGGAGGGCCCCACCTGGAGATAAGTTGATCAAATACCTCTTGATGGAGAGACCATTCCCCTGATTGTAGGGACTGATGACTGAAATAGTCTGCTTCCCAATTCTTCACAGCAAGTAGCATATAGATCGCTAATAGAGTACACTGATCCTGTTCTGCCCAGGACAAAATCTGAGATGCCTTCTGCATTGCTAAATGACTTTGAGTCCCTCCCTGATGATTGATGTATGCCATAGCCGTGACATTGTATAACTGGAACCGAATATACTTTTCTGGTTTCAGAAGAGGCCACAAATGGAGATCTTGAAGAATCACACAACATTCCAAGATGTTTATAGGCAATCTTGCCTCCTGAGAAGCCCAAATTCCCTGCGCTTTCAGAACTCCCCAAAATGAATAGCATCCAATGTTGCAATTATAAGAGTATAACTTCCATATAAATGAACAAAGCAACAGTGGGGAAATTGAGAGTGACTGAAGATTTTGACAGGCTGAAACCAACATTAACCTTCTTTGATCTGATACAGAAAACCTCATGGAGACAATCTGTCTGGAACCCCAGAAAAGTAACCTTTGTCTGAGAAACTCTTTAGCAAATTGATCCTCCAACAATGTTGACAAAGAAACAACAACAACAATAATTTGTTGATGTGAAATTCCGCTAAAGATAAAGATGGAGCTAGAACCAAGATATAGTCCAGTAAAGGAATCACAGCTTTTCCCTGAGCTTTGAAGACAGACAAAAGAGTCCCAGAACCTTTTTTGCTCTACCAATTGGTCACAAACTGAAAATGCTTGTCTATAAAGGCAAACCTCAGAAAATGAAAGTGATCCTTGTGAATTGGAATGTGGAGGTAAGCATCCTTTAAACCTATTGTGGAAATAAGCTGCCCTTCATAAATGAAAAAGCAGAATAGACCAAATAGTATTTATTTTGAAAATGACAAACTTAATCAGACCCTTTAGATCAAAAACTGGTCTGAAAGTTCCCTTCTTTTTGGGAACAATGAAGAGATTTGAATAAAATCCCTTTTCCTGTTCCAGCAGAATAACAGGCACTATAACTTTATTGGATTCTAGATCTAGAACCAACTGAAAAAAAGCCTGAGCTTTTAAAGGATTCTTTGGAACATTTGACAAAAGAAACCTTCCTCTGGGAGGCTATGCCATGAAACTAGCTTTTTGTTTCATTCAGAATCGAAATTCAGACAAATTCACCAAATTTGGAGATTCGAATCGATTCGAATTTCCGTATTACCCTAGCAACAAAATTAAACTAATCCAAATGCATTTGTAATGAATAAATCGGAATTAGTTCAGATTTATTTGTTACATTCGAATGGCCATGGACTAATCACAATTCAGTATAAACAATTTATTTAGTGAGTTTTAGTGAGACAGAACAGTGAAATAATTCTGTTTGTGTAACTTGGAACTATCTGAATCAACATAACACATACCGAACTTCTGAATTTACGAATCGAAACCGAAAAGAATACATCCAAATGTATTCGAATCCGACCTGTTCCAATTAGGGCTTGGTTTCCAACCAGAGAAAACTTGCTTAACTAAGGATGATTTTTGATCCTTATTTTGATGAAAGGAACAAAAGCAGTTAGAAACCTTAAAATTACCTTTGGATTTCTTATCTTGGGGAAGAAAAGCTCCATTACTACCAGTAAAGTACATTGAGTTCAACCTATACAAATCTTAATATACTTACAAAAAAGCTCCAGTTGAGTGTAAATTAATCCCATTAAAAAACTTAAATTATGCTTACCTGATAATTTTCTTTTCTTCAGATGGAAAGAGTCCACAGCTGCATTAATTACTTTTGAGACATAAGAACCTGGCCGCCAGGAGGGGGCAAAGACACTCCAGCCAAAGGCTTAAATACTCCTCCCACTTCCCTCACCCCCCCCCCCCCCCAGTCATTCTGCCGAGGACCAAGGAACAGTAGTAGAAATACCAGGGTGAAAGGTGCCAGAAGAATAAAAAAATAAGAGACGCCCCACAGAAAAAAATACGGGTGGGGAGCTGTGGACTCTTTCCATCTGAAGAAAAGAACATTATCAGAAAAGCATAATTTAAGTTTTTCTTCATAAATGGAAAGAGTCCACAGCTGCATTTGCTACTTTTGGGAAAACAATACCCAAGCTATAGAGCAGAGCTTTCCAAACTTTTTATGTTGGTGACACACTTTTTAGACCTGCATCATTTTGCGACACAGTAATTCAGTTGTACTAGCAAAAAGGAGGTTAAACTAACTTGTTTTAAGAGATACGGACACATACATGGATTATATAATAATGAAATGTATTTACAAGTAACAGTATGTATGTGCAAGAATTAAAAAAAACTTTAAGAACACCAATAGCTACTTGATATTTTAATGGGATGTATGAGGTTGATGGGATGAACACAATTTCTAAATATTTGGTGGAATATTAGATAAAGACACTCGCATTTCATCATCAAGCATTTCTTAAGCTTCCACTTCCTATCCATATATCAAGAGCAGGAGCAGCAATGCACTACTGGGAGCTAGTTCCAAAAAAACCCCCACTGACTTTAGCTCAGCATTTAAGCTGACGCCCTCAGAGCTCGGTGAGTCCGATTGACTACTGCCCGCGCTGCAAACACACTGCTCTCCCACTCACTGACTACACATGCAGTCACGAGCCGATTAAGGAGACTACACATGCAGTCACGAGCCAATGTGCCGCCAATGGGAATAGTTTCAATTCCCACTGAGCTGCGCCAATAGGTTAAGATGATCTGTGTCCCCCTAGGCATCAATCACGTGTCAACAATGTGATATGCATAGCAGGCAGGCGGAAAGTCAGAAACCAAAAAAAAAAAAAAGTGCTGGAGCAGGGACACACCTACACACTGCTGCCGACACACTAGTGTGTCCCGACACACAGTTTGGAAAGCACTGCTATAGAGGATACAATGCAAAAATGGGAGGGCACAATAGGCAGCCCATTCTGAGGGCACCACGCCTGAAAAAAAACACAACCCAACCAAACCCCCCTTTGTCGGAGCCGGGTAAAAAACTAGAAGGAAAAGGCCCCAAGGACACTGACCCGCAGATAGTCTGAAAGCCTAACTAGAAACTGCAACGCAGAACTCACTGGGCCAACAGTCCTCCAGGAGAACCATCCCCCAGCAGTGATCCCCACACAACCCTTACTAGTACAGTACCAAAATCCCCAAAAGGGAGAGGACAAGGGTGAGCCAAAGGGATACCCAAAAGGTACAGCAAGATCCAATAAAGGAAAAAACCCCTTCAAAAGAAGGCCAAGTCCACAGAGACCCAAAAAGATCCCAAAAACAAGGGGAGACGATACCCAACCCACAAGGAGCAACTGGGCATCTTCAAGGAGAAGAAACATCTTCCAAACATCGTGCAACAGCACCGAAAAGGACAGCTGAAGACAAAGTCCTCAAAATGTCAGAATTTAGAGACTGAGCACACAGAAATAACAAGTAGCAAACTCAGAGAATAAACATCTGAGTCTAGTAACACACTGCCATCCATAGGAAGACAAAGAGAAAACACTATCCGTAAGGAAGAAGCGGCCACACAAAATAGCAGACTGCCCAACCTCCAAGACATAGATTGCTGAACCTCCAAGACAGAGGACACTCTCCAGGCAATCCAGGCTGCCAAGCCAACTCACATATCTCAATAGGGAGAGAGGCACAGCGCCTCTAAAAAAGAAGGTCCACTGTCACCCCCAAGACCTGAGGAAGAACAACAGATCTCGGATCCTACACCTAGTCGGACCAGCCCAAGCAATGGCAGATCTGAAAGCAAGGGAACTGAAAGAAACCCAAAGACCAGCCCCCAAAGGGGTGGAAGAATGGACACAGCCACTGCAACCTAAAGACGATTGAGCAGGCGTTAGACCTAAGAAAGTCTAGCAAAGCCACCTGACTAAGTCTCAATGCAGAGCCAGCAGCTCCCTAGATGGACAGGAACAACTCAAAGAGCAGACCAATCCCTGAACCAGATAAACATCTGTTCCAGCCTCCTGAACATAGGAGGGGCCCCTAAAAAGGGAACCACACCTCCATAAGGAGGACAATGAACCCCCTGAAGAGGAGAGCATTGAGAAACACCTGCCCAAAAGACAGGAAGTCATAGGAAGAACAAAGAGGATGCAAGGCCACGTCACTGACGAACACAGAAGAACCCCTCAAAACACCATCATGCTAGTACACATACCAGACGCAAAAGTGAAAGCTGACCAACTGCAAACCTTTCGTTTTCTAGGCAGGAAAGCCCACCATCAGGTCATGTCAGTTGTCTTTCCCAAGGGAACCGTATTGTCTGGCACAAGACAAGCCCCAAGGAGTCCTGGCTCTCAGTAAATCTGGCCAAGTTTTAGAAAAGAATAGCCAGAACAAGGGCTATGCCCAAGTACCCCGGAAACTGGAACCCTTCGGCCAGTCCTAGGATCAGAAGGTCCGGTAACATCCCACAGCGGCATCCAGAAAGAGAAAATGCAGAGCAAAACCATCAAAAAAGATCAGGACAAGAATTCCGGGCCCCACAAATGTTGAGATTAAACAATCTTCCAGGAACATAAATCCCTCGTCTGATATAAAAAAAACAGACCTCCCAGTGAAAAAAATCCAGAATAACCCGGATAACAAGAGCAAGAAGCCCTTGCAAGTCCTGACCCTTGCAGGAGCCCAACACTCCAAAGAGTCAGGGCCATAAAAGGACACTAGAACTAACAGGCGTCCAAGCCACCTTAACATGACTGTGCTTGAAAGTGCGACTAATCCCCCTTAAGGGACACCGGGCGCTGCTCATTTTATCAACCTCGAAAGGAGGAAAGGCTGATTAGACCTCAAACTAGCAACCCTCGGTTTTCTACAGAACAGAGTAGCCACAGAGCATTAGTAAGCTGAGCTAGCTGTCCAGCTAGCCACAAGCTCCAGACGCAAGGGGAACAGTGAGGACAAGTCACCCGAAAGAGCAACATCCAGCCACCACATTACCTCAGATTCAGTCAGAGGACAGTAAAACATAGGTTTGGATGCCGACTGGATGGAAATATCTGAACCATATGAGTGGAAAACCACTAGGACCGCTTCTATCCCAACAAAGAGATGCAGAGCATTCCCAACACCGGGAAAGGACCCCTAGAGGAGCCCAAAAGGACCTCACTGTCTAATATCCCGAAAAGGAACAACCAACTCCTGAAGGGAATCCAAGTCCCCCGAAAGCGACCCATCCACAAGGAGAACGGACAATCCAAGAGGTCTCAATGAAAAAGAGAACCACTAAAAGAACAAGTCCAAAAAAGGACAATTTCCTAAAGCAACACCACCCGATCGGCAGAAAGAGGTGCTAAACCCTCTTATTTCCCACCACATGGGAAGAAATACTCTAGGTTCCGAGGTTATCGGAAAACAACAGAGAGTGACGCAGCAAAATTCACTGACCCAGTCACCAGAGAAACGGCTATTTAGGGCGGAAACAATCCCGAGAGCTGCACAGAACCACAAGTCCTCTTGAGAATGCTTAGCTGAAACTTGTAAAACAAATAACAAGAACATAAATGATGTTAAAAGCACTCGGTACCCCAACCTGACCAGCAAGGTATAATAGGCACCACGTGTCTGAATAAGCTGCGAGACAGAAGATCTGAACCCAAGCAGGACCAGCCTGCAACCATGGTCATAACTGCCAAGCTGGCTAAATCCGCCCTCAGAGAGGGAGGAAGAAAAACAGACAAACATGGGACTAACGTGTCCCGAACAACTTCCGTAGAAGTAAACAGCGAGTATCAAATCCCAGAGATTTTAAGTTCCCGCAGGAAACATAGTATGAAAAGGAAAATAAAATATATCCTAACTGGATAAAAAAAATAACAGTCAACCCGAGGGTTAACGCCCAAGAAGAACAGAAAGATCCGCAGGACCAGCCTAACGGAAACCCTGTTCTTCCAACAAAACTGGGAAGGATCTTGATAACAAGACTTAAAGGAGATTACTTCATCCCCCCATGTCTAACAAGGTGAGCCATTCGAAGGAAGAGACTGATGAGTCCCATAACCAAGAAGGATAGGGTCCACAAACAGCTAAAATATGTGTCTGAGTAAAACACGAAGGCGAGCCAGCCTATAACAAAAGGCAAAAGACTCAGGAACAGTTACACCCGCAGGGAACTGCACATGCCCTCCAGTGGCCAAGAGACCTGGGGAAATCTGGTACGAGCACAATTGCAAATAAACATCTGGACTTTGTAGACGAGCAAGCAACAAAAGTATGTAAAAGCAAAAACGTGCCACAACCTCCGGGGGAACAATCCACCCTCTGAGGAGGGAAACACATAACCTGGGTTACCCGCATGTGTAGTAGTAGTAGTAGGGAACTCGCCCCCCGGAGGACAGGGCCCCCCAAGGCGGATGGCTCTGCAGTCCCTTGAATACCCGAGCCCGAGGAACAAGGCACTCTAGGATGACCTAAAGAACATAACCGACTGACCTGAGTTAATGGGGCCAATTCGCATTCCTCACAGGATGAAGAATCTGAATCAGAAAGTTGAACAATCTCAACATCAGCATCCTCCATAACTGGATAAAGGATTCCAAAAAATGGACTATATATATAAAACAACTTAAACGGCACCTGACACCCACAATGGCTGGGGCGCTCACCACCTCCTATGAACCAGACACCAGCGGACTAGAATTCTCCATCGCCACACAGCCAGGAATGCGGAAATGAGAGACCAGAACGTAAACACGCCCGGTCACAAGGTGAACAGTACAGTCCAAAAAAAGTGCACCCAACCGTAAGGTCACGTCACTTCGAAAGGCCGTTATGTTCCAAAAAGTTAACGCTACACATAAGCAGATTGAATCACATAACTACATGATTAAAAAAAACCCTGTTCAATAATCCCCCCTCAGGAGATATTAACCCTTGATTCCAAGATACTAAAGGAGTCCCACTGAGACCCTGTATTTTTCATGTGAGTTCGCAGGAACAAATGAGTTACAGTACAGTTATGAAGAAGTAAAATGAAACAAACTTACCGGAATCTACGCAGTGGAACAGGAACACGGCCCTTCAAGTGTGGCGGATAGTAGCCTCGCCTCCACCATGGACTTGAGAGAAGGAAGCAGACAGTGAAGCGAAGTTAGACAACGCTGATTGCTTGTGGAGTTGTGAAAATGAGTCAGGATGGTTTAGCAGAAAGACTCTTCCTGCATCTTCGGATAGTTTTGATAAAAAGTTCAGGGACATTGCCCTTATAGTAATATCGTGGTTTTGTGATGAAAAAAGTATGTTATACTTGTAAGGTACCTTACTCTCCTAAGTAGATACTTGTAAAAAAGAGAGAATCCGGCACTCCAGCTTAAATTCAATTCTTTATTGTTGGAACATTTCTCCTTCAGTGGAGTAAAGGTAAAACACGCATCTTACGCTTTTCGGCTGTATGCCTTATTCATAGATGCTCCTAAGTAGATGTCCAGTATATATTAAATTTGTTTAAATTTAGGGACAACCTACTAGCGAATTTAAGAAGCACTGAATTTAGTGAACAAGTAGAAGAAAACACATTAATAAATATAGAAGAAGAAATGTTGGATTTGGAGAAATATATGATTAAAGAACTGAAACAAAAAAAACAGAATTAACATTCATAGATAAATATATTGATTCAAACATTGTACCCAGAGGGCTAAGGCTAAAGAAAAAAAAAATGTATCTTTGAGTTCCAATAGGACTGGGAGGAGGCATTAGAAAAAATCTATAACCCTTATGAGGATTTAAAAAAAAATCAAGGGAGTTATCTTTAGAGAATAATATTTCCGGGATAAAAACTAAACTGATAGATCATAAAGAAAGTAAGGAATACAAAGAAGGACAAATAAATATAATCAATAAATTAGGAGAAAAAGCAACAAGAAAGAGGCGCCAATGGTGCAGGTCAATGGAGATTTTTGGTCTAACATACATATGTGAACACTAGGTACTCACAATATGAGAAGGCACTCAGTTGTGCCGGTGGATACAGGCTGGGTTTTAACAGCAATCCAGCTGGCTGAACTAGGAAGCCGCTCTCTATCAGCATCCAGTAGGAGGAAATCTAAAAAGTATAAGCAGGGATAGAGGCGCCAATGGTGCAGGTAAATGGTGGTACAGATAGCAGTAATAGCCCAGTGTACACAGGGTACTCACATTTATGGAAGGCACTCACTTGTACCTATAGAGACGGGCTGGATTTTAGCAGCAATCCAGCTAGCTGGTCCAGGGTGAGCTGGCTGGTTCGTGGGTGTTAGAGTGCAGATACTCTAAAGTAGCATAGCAAGGCAGTACCATATATAACACTGCGAGTGGATTTATATAAAAAATGAATTTATTTAAAATGTATACAAAAGTTTGCCACTCATAACAGTGTTTAAAGAAATAAATGGTACATCAGGAATACATGCGACGCGTTTCTCAGTTAAAAACTGTTTCCTCAGGCATGTTTTTACACAAATATTTACTCCTTATATAGGGCTATGCTACTAAACAACACCCACACCCCGCCCCCCACAATTGGCATGACACAAACCAATCAGTGTCCCTCATTCAAAATGTTGCCGCCCCTGGGTTAATAAGATCACATAAATGCTTAGATGGGAGTGTATTTACTTATAATATATATAGATGCCCTTACTGCTTCTTAAATTTAGTGTATATGTATGTAAATATTTCGTAATGACATAGTGTTTTTGCGGCCAAAATTTGATGGTAACGAGTATTCGTCAATTCTATGTTCTGATTGGATGTCCCAGCCGTCAATCATCGTGTATTAGTCAGACCTGTGCTGCTTGCTTAGGATTCGTCTACATAGCTGTCAATTCTATGTTCTAATTGGATATCCCAGCCGTCAATCATTGTGTATTAGTCGGACCTGTGCTACTTGCTTAGGATTCGTCTACATAGCCGTCAATCTAAACTGCTTGTAACTTGTTACTGGTGGGTGTAATATCCAATGGATAGGCTCATATCAGGCGAGCCCCCACTTTGCTGTCATCAGCGGTACACTACAATGGGCGCCCATCGAGAATATCCATTGGTTGCTGCATAGTGATTGTAACCGGTGTCTCCCATTGGTTCTACTGCCGGAAGTTATATTGAGCGGGGATCACTATTGGTCAGCGTGTAATGTAAACAAAGTGCCCTATTGGTCAGGACCCCGGGTAGTGTCGGTATTTACAAAGTGATATTGGATCTGAATAAATCTGAATGTAATAAAAGTGAACCATCTATTAATCAATATTATTTAAACGGTGATCGTGTCAATAGGTAACGCAATATATTTGCTAAGATTAAATGTAAAAAGTAATATATGTGGGAATACATAACGCAATAATTTTGCTCATTATTTGTGCATCCATAACATCGATGGATACCGAGTGGATGGTATTAAAATGTAAGTGAAATTAAAGTGTAAGTGATAGGTGAACCTGATACTCATATATGTATAGCCACCATTTAATAAATTAAAAAAAAACAAAAAAAAAAAACGCCTAGAATAAAGATAGAATCTATATAGTAAAAGGACCCTTAGTGGGTTGTGCCAGTGTAATTAATCGTACATATAAAGTTACTTATGTTCTATTTAGAGGTAAAATTGTGTTCTATTAAAGATAAAATTATGTGAATCACATTGTTCATTAGTGTATGAATATAGTGTACCAATAGGAACCTATTGTTTGGTCTGTCAAACATAAACATTAGTAAGTGTAAAGTATGTTAATATGATCCATTTATCAGATCACCAGGTAAACCCTATATCTCAAGTATCCAGTCATAAAAACTAGTAAGTGTGAAGTATATTAATATGGTCCATTCATCAGATCACAAGCTGGACCCTACATCTCAAGTGTCCAGTCTATGGGTCATGAAGCATATTGATGTGATACATTTATATGATCTGTACAAAAGGTAGACCAAATGTCTCAAGTGTCCAGTCTATGGGTCAAAGGGCTCATAAATCTACTACGGTATGCCCCTATCTAGGGCAATCCCCCCTAAAGCGGGGTGGAAAAATAAACTGTGGGTATTATACTGTTTCGATCTTTCTCAAGATAGATGTAGACTAACCGTCTACCATAATGTTAGATAAAAGCCATGGAATCTATAACTTCATTCAGCCCTGTGGGAAAGAGTGTTTGAAATTTAAAAATCCAGTATGTTTCCCTTTGTCTCAGACGCGTGAATCTATTGTAATGGTGACTTTTGGGAATACTCTCCAAAGGTGTAATACTAAATTGACATTTACCTGTCCTACTTTTAGTGCAATAGTGCCTTGATACACTATGTTTGGATGAATGTTTGATTATATTCCGTTTGTGTTCCCCCCACCTGAGGCGTATCTTTCTAGAGGTGCGTCCAATATACTGGACCCCGCATGCACAAGTAAGTGCATAAATTACATAACCAGAGTCACAAGTCAAATGTTCTCTGATCTGGTGTTCTTCCCCTGTTGCATGTGATATTATGGATTTTCTTCCATGTGTAATGGACTTACACATATGGCACCGTATGTGTCCACATCTATAAGTCCCAATGTTGTTATTAATCCTCCCATTCATGTGATCATAGCTTCTAGGCCCATTCCTATTGTATTTAGTGTGCTTCTTTGTCATAACTACCTTACTAGGTGCTAGTTTTTGTTTCAAGGTTGGCGCCCTCCTATACACTATCTTAGGTAGGGGGGCCAGCACTTTTTTTAGTACGGGGTCTCTAAGCAAAATGTGCCAATGTTTCTTTATAATTCTATTAACTGCTTTGAAGTTGGAATTATATTGTGTGACGAATAGAGGTTGTCCCTGATGGTCTGTGTTTTCTGTCCCTTTTTTAGTCTTACAGGAGAATAACGAATTTCTATCTAGTGATCTTGCTCTGTTGTAGCCATATTCTATTAGGCCCTTAGGATAGCCTTTTTCCCTAAATCTGTCTTTCAATATACCCGACTGTTCATCATATATATTAATAGAACTACAATTACGCCTAATGCGGCAGAATTGGCTGTAAGGAATATTAGTTTTCCAGTTGTTGTAGTGGTTACTGGAGTAATGTAGGAAATTATTACAGTCTACTGACTTGAAGTAAGTGGAAGTCCAAACAGTGCCATTAGGCCCCCACGTAAGCAATAGATCCAAAAATTCTATTGTTTGTATCTGTATGTTGGATGTGAAGTCTATACCCATATTGTTGTTGTTTAGAAAGTTAACAAATTCTTGCGCTTCTCCAATAGAACCTTCAAAAATGAATAATAGATCATCTATGTAACGGCCATAGAACACCAGACTGCCCCTCCACTTTGTATTGTAGATGTAAGTTTCTTCAAAAGTCCCCATGAAGAGATTGGCAAAGCTAGGGGCAAATCTGGTGCCCATGGCCGTTCCCTTGGTCTGTAGGTAAAACTGGTCTAAAAATTGAAAGTAGTTATGTTTGAGTATGAAATCTATCAAAGTTAAAAGATATTCTTTTTGTTTATCAGGCATGTATATGTCTCTATTCAAAAAAATCGAGGTCGTTTTTAACCCCCATTCATGTGAGATATTAGAATATAAGGCTCCTACATCGCAGGATAGCCATATGTAATTATTTTTGTACTGTATGTTTGCGAGTTTTTGTAGCAGATCTGTAGTATCTTTAATGAATGAAGGTAGATGTTGGACATATTTTTGCAAGAACGTGTCAACATATTCGCTTAACCTATCGGTTATGCTGTTAATGCCCGCTATAATGGGTCGTCCCGGTGGTTTAAGGGCATCCTTATGCAATTTTGGGAGATGGTAGTAGTAGGGTATACTAGGGTGGTCCGGAAGTAAGTATCTTTTTTCTCTCTTACTTAGAATACCCATTTTACTACCATCCTCCAAAATTTGAATAAGTTTTTTGGAAAATATTGATGTGGGATCCTGGGCTAATTTCCTATAATAATTGGTATCATGAATTATACGTTCCGCTTCTCCAGTGTAATCAGAATAATTCTGGATAACCAAAGCCCCACCCTTATCTGCCTGACGGATGACAATATTTTTGTCACCCGTCAGACGTCTGAGGGCTTTCTCCTCATTTGGCCAGATTCTCTTATTGCCACTGATATGATTGGGAATAGTCTCCCAATCATCCAATACCAATTGCTGAAATAGATCTATGTATGAAACATCTTCTTTAGGTGGATTGAATGTCGACCTAGGTGCAAGTGAGGTGTGGATGACAGAGTCAAATAGTTCCTCAGAGAGCTGTTCAGGTTCACAATATATAGTGGGAGATAAATCCCTATTGGGTAGGTTGTCTAAAAGTATTGGTATGCCCTCTATGTTATTTTTCCTAAGTGACTTTAGGGCGAAATATCTTTGTAATGCTAGTTTCCTCGTATATTTGTTGAGGTCTACAAAGAGATGGAATAGGTTATGTGTATTAGGCGGGCAATAGGATAGGCCCCTACCCAGGATCCTTATCTCATCATTAGATAAGACATGTGAGGAAAGATTATATATTCCCTTTTTGAGTGTTTCTAATTTCTCTTTTTGTTTGGTTTTGCCTCTGCCTCTCCGTCCCCGTTTGGGAACGGTCTTTTTTCCCCGTTTTGGAGCTGTTTGGGGGGCAACTGCTGGTTCCTCCTCCATAATGGAGCAAGGTTGGGTGCCCCTAAAAAAACCTCGTTAGATGTAGTGGCCTGATTCTCATAGTGTGGAATTATATTATTACCATTTTCACTCTGTCCAGGATTATTATCAGAATTAAAGGGAGAGAATCTGTTTTGTACTGGGATCATATTTGGGTTGTCATAATGGTTCTGTGTATGATGTTGTTTAGGGGAAGTGTAGTTACCTTGATAGGGTAGCTGTTTATTCTGATAGCTCCTAGCTTGATGATTCTCATCATTCCAGCTATTCTGTCGTCTATCCTGCTGCATGTTAGGATAGTTCCTACCCTGTCCCAAACTCTGATGGTAGTGAGTGTTTTGGTGATGGTAATTGGCTCCCTGATTCATATTCTGGCTGGTCGATTTTTTCTTATTACCCTTGCCATATGATACTGTGGTCCAATCATCCTTCTTATTATTAGTACGAGTATAGGTGTGAACCTCTCCCTTACTATAGTCTTCCTCATCCCTCTTTAGTTTTTTGTTTTTAATAGCAATGATTTCCATTTGATATTCATCCACTGTTTTTATAGTTTGAATATTTAATCTCGAGTATTCAGAATGCTCTTTCAATGGTTCTAAATCTTTCTGTACAGTGTCTATTTGGATGGATACCTCTGCTATTAATTTTTCCCTATGGGCAATAAGGAGGTCAATAAGGTGAAAGGAGCAATCATCTAGGGCTTCATACCATTTTGTTAAGAGGTCTGTGTCATTTTTAAAGGAGCAATTCTTAAATAGCCTCAAACCCCTAGGTATTTGCTTCTTCTCCTTATATTTCTTGAGACAGTCAATGTCCCACCAATGTCTGTGTTCTGTTTTCAAAAAGTCTTCTAATTTCGAAAACAGATTTTCTACATTAATAGTGGGTGTAATGGTAGGGGAAGGCTCTGTGTAGTTATTACCTTGTTGGTGACTTAATCTACGTTGGTTCCTTTCAACAGATGACAGCATGGTGACCAGGTTATATATACCCCAATATGTGGCTGTCTGTTAAGAGTGTTATGATTGGAATAATATTCCTATAAAGTTGTGACTAGATGACAGTTATGACATATAACATATAACAGCAAAGAGGTATATAAACAATGGAATAATGTCACCCCAAATCCTGAGATAAAGTCCACAGGTAAGAGTCCAACACCAATTGGTGAGCACAATAAGTCCACAGATCCTTTTTGCGAGTGATGTTGTTGTTCAGATCTCACCAAAGCAAGGGCTGCTCTCCAACAATTCCAACCGAAAGAATCTGTTAAGAAAAAGCAACAAGAAAGAGGCGCCAATGGTGCAGGTCAATGGAGATTTTTGGTCTAACATACATATGTGAACACTAGGTACTCACAATATGAGAAGGCACTCAGTTGTGCCGGTGGATACAGGCTGGGTTTTAACAGCAATCCAGCTGGCTGAACTAGGAAGCCGCTCTCTATCAGCATCCAGTAGGAGGAAATCTAAAAAGTATAAGCAGGGATAGAGGCGCCAATGGTGCAGGTAAATGGTGGTACAGATAGCAGTAATAGCCCAGTGTACACAGGGTACTCACATTTATGGAAGGCACTCACTTGTACCTATAGAGACGGGCTGGATTTTAGCAGCAATCCAGCTAGCTGGTCCAGGGTGAGCTGGCTGGTTCGTGGGTGTTAGAGTGCAGATACTCTAAAGTAGCATAGCAAGGCAGTACCATATATAACACTGCGAGTGGATTTATATAAAAAATGAATTTATTTAAAATGTATACAAAAGTTTGCCACTCATAACAGTGTTTAAAGAAATAAATGGTACATCAGGAATACATGCAACGCGTTTCTCAGTTAAAAACTGTTTCCTCAGGCATGTTTTTACACAAATATTTACTCCTTATATAGGGCTATGCTACTAAACAACACCCACACCCCGCCCCCCACAATTGGCATGACACAAACCAATCAGTGTCCCTCATTCAAAATGTTGCCGCCCCTGGGTTAATAAGATCACATAAATGCTTAGATGGGAGTGTATTTACTTATAATATATATAGATGCCCTTACTGCTTCTTAAATTTAGTGTATATGTATGTAAATATTTCGTAATGACATAGTGTTTTTGCGGCCAAAATTTGATGGTAACGAGTATTCGTCAATTCTATGTTCTGATTGGATGTCCCAGCCGTCAATCATCGTGTATTAGTCAGACCTGTGCTGCTTGCTTAGGATTCGTCTACATAGCCGTCAATTCTATGTTCTAATTGGATATCCCAGCCGTCAATCATTGTGTATTAGTCGGACCTGTGCTACTTGCTTAGGATTCGTCTACATAGCCGTCAATCTAAACTGCTTGTAACTTGTTACTGGTGGGTGTAATATCCAATGGATAGGCTCATATCAGGCGAGCCCCCACTTTGCTGTCATCAGTGGTACACTACAATGGGCGCCCATCGAGAATATCCATTGGTTGCTGCATAGTGATTGTAACCGGTGTCTCCCATTGGTTCTACTGCCGGAAGTTATATTGAGCGGGGATCACTATTGGTCAGCGTGTAATGTAAACAAAGTGCCCTATTGGTCAGGACCCCGGGTAGTGTCGGTATTTACAAAGTGATATTGGATCTGAATAAATCTGAATGTAATAAAAGTGAACCATCTATTAATCAATATTATTTAAACGGTGATCGTGTCAATAGGTAACGCAATATATTTGCTAAGATTAAATGTAAAAAGTAATATATGTGGGAATACATAACGCAATAATTTTGCTCATTATTTGTGCATCCATAACATCGATGGATACCGAGTGGATGGTATTAAAATGTAAGTGAAATTAAAGTGTAAGTGATAGGTGAACCTGATACTCATATATGTATAGCCACCATTTAATAAATAAAAAAATAAAACGCCTAGAATAAAGATAGAATCTATATAGTAAAAGGACCCTTAGTGGGTTGTGCCAGTGTAATTAATCGTACATATAAAGTTACTTATGTTCTATTTAGAGGTAAAATTGTGTTCTATTAAAGATAAAATTATGTGAATCACATTGTTCATTAGTGTATGAATATAGTGTACCAATAGGAACCTATTGTTTGGTCTGTCAAACATAAACATTAGTAAGTGTAAAGTATGTTAATATGATCCATTTATCAGATCACCAGGTAAACCCTATATCTCAAGTATCCAGTCATAAAAACTAGTAAGTGTGAAGTATATTAATATGGTCCATTCATCAGATCACAAGCTGGACCCTACATCTCAAGTGTCCAGTCTATGGGTCATGAAGCATATTGATGTGATACATTTATATGATCTGTACAAAAGGTAGACCAAATGTCTCAAGTGTCCAGTCTATGGGTCAAAGGGCTCATAAATCTACTACGGTATGCCCCTATCTAGGGCAATTCCCCCTAAAGCGGGGTGGAAAAATAAACTGTGGGTATTATACTGTTTCGATCTTTCTCAAGATAGATGTAGACTAACCGTCTACCATAATGTTAGATAAAAGCCATGGAATCTATAACTTCATTCAGCCCTGTGGGAAAGAGTGTTTGAAATTTAAAAATCCAGTATGTTTCCCTTTGTCTCAGACGCGTGAATCTATTGTAATGGTGACTTTTGGGAATACTCTCCAAAGGTGTAATACTAAATTGACATTTACCTGTCCTACTTTTAGTGCAATAGTGCCTTGATACACTATGTTTGGATGAATGTTTGATTATATTCCGTTTGTGTTCCCCCCACCTGAGGCGTATCTTTCTAGAGGTGCGTCCAATATACTGGACCCCGCATGCACAAGTAAGTGCATAAATTACATAACCAGAGTCACAAGTCAAATGTTCTCTGATCTGGTGTTCTTCCCCTGTTGCATGTGATATTATGGATTTTCTTCCATGTGTAATGGACTTACACATATGGCACCGTATGTGTCCACATCTATAAGTCCCAATGTTGTTATTAATCCTCCCATTCATGTGATCATAGCTTCTAGGCCCATTCCTATTGTATTTAGTGTGCTTCTTTGTCATAACTACCTTACTAGGTGCTAGTTTTTGTTTCAAGGTTGGCGCCCTCCTATACACTATCTTAGGTAGGGGGGCCAGCACTTTTTTTAGTACGGGGTCTCTAAGCAAAATGTGCCAATGTTTCTTTATAATTCTATTAACTGCTTTGAAGTTGGAATTATATTGTGTGACGAATAGAGGTTGTCCCTGATGGTCTGTGTTTTCTGTCCCTGTGTTTAGAATAAATTAGGAGAGTTCAACAAAGACTTATTGAACACCAAATGGGGTAAACTAAAAATGGATTAACAAGATTATTTAGATCAGCCCACAACATCCACAGAAGGAGAAACTGAGAATATTGGACAATCTAGTATCACACAACCACAGAATAGGAACATAAGGGAGAGATTATTAACTGAAAACTGGAGGAATGGTTCTACAAGATCTCCATATTATAAAGAAAACAATATGGAAAGTTGAAGGACACAAAATAATAGAGAAAGAGAATATAATAGAGGGACTGGGCAGTCAGAGAATTACTATACAGATAGTAGGGCAGGGTATCCAAGAAATAATTATATGAATAGAACACACAATTCTAATTATATAAATAGATATTTAAATTATAGGCATGAAAATAAAACTGACAGAAATTAGTCAAATTGTGAGTTCCCAAAAAGATCAAACCACATAAGGTCATATGATAGGACACCATGGAGAATAGAAACGTCAAATAGGTTCAACAGCTTTATAGTAATAGTAATGAACATCACATTAGAGCCAACAGGAACAATAATTTTTTAGGACAGGGCCCTCAGAATCCAGGGATGTCCAGAATAAGGCATCTATCAAAACAGGAAGAAATAAGACCCCAAAAAAGTCCCAAAAAAGACAAAGAGAGGGAGCAGAGGAAGAGGAAAGAGAAGAAGACTACAAGAGAACAAAATAACTCCCAAGGGGATATTTAATTTGAGTACCGCAACCCTTAGTAAAGATGAGATGAATATCCTCAATAAAGGACTATAATTTGAACCAACAACTAGAATGAATACATTCCAAACACATATTCATGTAAGTCAGTTTGTGAGAAAACTAACTTTGAAAACATATTATTGGAAAAATCCCATAGAGAGGAACTATGGGTCCATGAGTAATCCACCAATAAACCAAGATACATCGCCAAATTTTATACATACCAAATTAAGAGAAAAGTCAAAGTTCTATCTGAGACATGAACGAGGTAGTAATTTGGAGCTTTTTGAAAAACTGGCATGGAAAGATAGTCAATATATTCAATCTAAAAATACTTATAAAGCTAAAATTAAATATAATATGTCTCTAAAAGAAAAACAAACACTTCAAAGTTTACAGAAGAACAAAGATATTGTCATTAAGCAAGCAGATAAAGGGGGGGGTCATTCTAGATAGAGAACAGTTTCTTAATGAAGTTTATAGATTGTTAAATGACATTTCAACATATAAGGAATTAGTATCTGATCCAACAAAAATCTACACAGAAAGGTTAAATCAATTATTAAATACAGCAAAAGAAAAGGGTATTGTGAACACAAAGGAATTCAACTACCTATTGCCAAAATTTCCTAGGGTCGCTAAATTTTACTACCTTCCCAAGATCCATAAGGATTTGGTCAACCCCCCCAGAGAGACCAATTATTTTGGGAACTGGCTCTTTAACATGCAATCTCTCCGAATACATTGACAACTTCCTACAGAAATATGTCAAAACAATGTCATCCTATTTAAAGGACAACATATGTAATACATATCTTAGAAAATATTGATTGGAAAAATAATGATATCTTTGTGACAAGTATAAAACAAGATTGGGTTTAAATGCAGTAGAATACTATTTAACTAAAGATTAAAATCTACACAAGGATCAGTCTAAATTCATATTGGATGGTATTTTATTTATATTATATCAGAACTATTTTGCATTTGATGGAAACATTTTTCTCCAAACAACAGGTACAGCTATGGGCATGAGGTTTGCGCCAAGCTATGCAAATCTTTTCATGGGCGCTTGGGAACATGATTTTATTCAGTCCCATGAACTTGCCGCAAACCTCGTGCTTATTAAATTTTAGATTGATGACATCATAATGGTGTGGAATGGTGATTCATCCTATTTAGAAAAATTCTTAATGGATATGATTAAAAACAAAGTGGGCCTTAAATTTACTAATGTAATAAGCAAAGAAAAAATCAATTTTAGACCTAGAGATAGACGATGTGTTAAAGACAAAAATGCACTTAAAAACTGTGGACGCAAATAACCTGATACACTCAGATAGTTGCCATCTAAAAAGATGGAAAGAAAACGTCCCAAAAAGCCAATGCCTAATGCTGCGTGTGCTCAAAAATAGAGGATTATATAGAACAAGCGGATATTTTAGAATGAAATATTTTAGAAAAGGGTTATAAGAAGGAATTAATCACAAAGGCTAAACAAGAAGTGGAAGTAGAAAGGAAGGAATTACTGAAATATAAAGAGAAAAAGATAGAACACCAGATGGGAGTTGAGATGATCAATGTATCGATAACGGATTATAATGATTATTTCAGAACTTTAAAGAAAATAATGCATAAACACTGGAACTTAGTGCAAAATGACCCCATCATTGGAGAAGCAGTAACATCATATCCAAAAATAATATATAGTCAAGCAAAGAATTTAAAAAAAATATTAGCACCTAGTGAGTTAAACACAGAATGTAGGAAATGTAGACAGATATGTCTGGGAATGAACCAAAAGAGTTTTTCCCCTGCTATGGGTGCAAGTCATGTCACTACAGCACAAAATTGAAAGAATACCGATCACAACAAACAGGGGTAACATGTAGTATTAACGAGACAATTAGATGTCAAGACAAAGGAGTGATCTATATGATCCAATGCACATGTAATAAGCAGTACATCGGCAAGACCACTAGAACCCTAAGGGAGTGCATAAGGGAAAATTTGTAGACCATTGAGAAAGGCAAAAAAGACACATATCTCTTTAAAGAAATACATGCAAATAGACTTACAGACTTCAAATTTTGGGGAATTAGAAAATTGGAGCCAATTGGAGAGGGGAAATCTAGAGAAAGAACTATTGCCAAAAGAAGCTGAAATGCCATTTCCTATAAAGTTGTTTTATAGAAAGGAATTTTTTCATATGAGTTTTTTATATGATGAATTTTTTTATATATTTTTTTACATGCACGCAGCGAATTAGCGCTCTATGAACTGCAAACATATTTATTTTAGTTTCATTCATTCTATAATATTTTAGTATTTAATTAATAGATACGGTTTAAGAAAAAGCCGTTTAGCTGGAGAAAAGTCCCTTCTTTGTGACACATTTAATACTACCTTTTCACAAGATAAGTGTGTAATTTACAATTCCACCTTAATATAGAAGTAGGTGTGTATAAATGAAGTGAAAACCAATCACAGATAAGAAAGTTTGAACAATTGGGAACCATCATTTGCTTCAAATAGAGAATACAGACAATATGGAGTATCTTGACAAAGCCCTACACGGGTGAAATGCATAGAAATACTCCAGGATTGAACAATACATTTATGCTGCACTCCTGCCCCACTTTGGACTCCATCGTTTTTTTTCAGCTTAGGTGTATCTGCTTTTGAGGACAAGGAGTAGAGGACAGCAAGTAATTATCTGCCGTGAGGGACTTCCCAAAACTTAAAGGACCACTAAACCCAAAATCTTTCTTTCATGATTCAGATAGAACATACAAATTTAAACAACATTACAATTTACTTCTATTATTTATTTTGCTTCATTTTTGAGATATCCTTATTTAAAGAAAAAGCAATGCACATGGGTGAGCCAATCACATGAGACTTCTATGTGCAGCAACCAATCAGCAGCTACTGAGCATATCTAGATATGCTTTTCAGCAAAGAATATCAAGAGAATAAAACAAATTAGATAATAGAAGTAAATTAGAAAGATGTTTAAAAATGCATTCTCTTTCTAAATCATGAAAGAAAAAATGTGGGTATCATGGCCCTTTAAGGGAAAATGGATTCCAACAACATTGCACATTGTGAACTTTTTGTACACATACTGATACCCGTCTCAACACTCTAGCCTATCGGGGAGTCACTAGAGAGAGATCAGTGTGCACGCCAAAAAAACATAATTTATGTAAGAACTTACCTGATAAATTCATTTCTTTCATATTAGCAAGAGTCCATGAGCTAGTGACGTATGGGATATACATTCCTACCAGGAGGGGCAAAGTTTCCCAAACCTCAAAATGCCTATAAATACACCCCTCACCACACCCACAAATCAGTTTAACGAATAGCCAAGAAGTGGGGTGATAAGAAAAAAGTGCGAAAGCATATAAAATAAGGAATTGGAATAATTGTGCTTTATACAAAAAAATCATAACCACCACAAAAAGGGTGGGCCTCATGGACTCTTGCTAATATGAAAGAAATGAATTTATCAGGTAAGTTCTTACATAAATTATGTTTTCTTTCATGTAATTAGCAAGAGTCCATGAGCTAGTGACGTATGGGATAATGACTACCCAAGATGTGGATCTTTCCACGCAAGAGTCACTAGAGAGGGAGGGAAAAAATAAAGACAGCCAATTCCTGCTGAAAATAATCCACACCCAAAATAAAGTTTAATGAAAAACATAAGCAGAAGATTCAAACTGAAACCGCTGCCTGAAGTACTTTTCTACCAAAAACTGCTTCAGAAGAAGAAAACACATCAAAATGGTAGAATTTAGTAAAAGTATGCAAAGAGGACCAAGTTGCTGCTTTGCAAATCTGATCAACCGAAGCTTCATTCCTAAAAGCCCAGGAAGTAGAAACTGACCTAGTAGAATGAGCTGTAATCCTTTGAGGCGGAGTTTTACCCGACTCAACATAGGCATGATGAATTAAAGATTTCAACCAAGATGCCAAAGAAATGGCAGAAGCTTTCTGGCCTTTTCTAGAACCGGAAAAGATAACAAATAGACTAGAAGTCTTTCGAAAAGACTTAGTAGCTTCAACATAATATTTCAAAGCTCTAACAACATCCAAAGAATGCAAAGATTTCTCCTTAGAATTCTTAGGATTAGGACATAATGAAGGAACCACAATTTCTCTACTAATGTTGTTGGAATTCACAACCTTAGGTAAAAATTGAAAAGAAGTTCGCAACACCGCCTTATCCTGATGAAAAATCAGAAAAGGAGACTCACAAGAAAGAGCAGATAATTCAGAGACTCTTCTGGCAGAATAGATCGCCAAAAGGAACAAAACTTTCCAAGAAAGTAATTTAATGTCCAATGAATGCATGGGTTCAAAAGGAGGAGCTTGAAGAGCCCCCAGAACCAAATTCAAACTCCAAGGAGGAGAAATTGACTTAATGACAGGTTTTATACGAACCAAAGCTTGTACAAAACAATGAATATCAGGAAGATTAGCAATCTTTCTGTGAAAAAGAACAGAAAGAGCAGAGATTTGTCCTTTCAATGAACTTGCAGACAAACCTTTATCTAAACCATCCTGAAGAAACTGTAAAATTCTCGGAATTCTAAAAGAATGCCAAGAAAAATGATGAGAAAGACACCAAGAAATATGTCTTCCAGACTCTATAATATATCTCTCTAGATACAGATTTACGAGCCTGTAACATAGTATTAATCACAGAGTCAGAGAAACCTCTTTGACCAAGAATCAAGCGTTCAATCTCCATACCTTTAAATTTAAGGATTTGAGATCCTGATGGAAAAAAGGACCTTGCGACAGAAGGTCTGGTCTTAACGGAAGAGTCCACGGTTGGCAAGAGGCCATCCGGACAAGATCCGCATACCAAAACTTGTGAGTCCATGCCGGAGCTACCAGCAGAACAAACGAGCATTCCTTCAGAATCTTGGAGATTACTCTTGGAAGAAGAACTAGAGGCAGAAAGATATAGGCAGGATGATACTTCCAAGGAAGTGATAATGCATCCACTGCCTCCACCTGAGGATCCCGGGATCTGGACAGATACCTGGGAAGTTTCTTGTTTAGATGAGACGCCATCAGATCTATTTCTGGAAGTTCCCACATTTGAACAATCTGAAGAAATACCTCTGGGTGAAGAGACCATTCGCCCGGATGCAACGTTTGGCGACTGAGATAATCCGCTTCCCAATTGTCTATACCTGGGATATGAACCGCAGAGATTAGACAGGAGCTGGATTCCGCCCAAACCAGAATTCGAGATACTTCTTTCATAGCCAGAGGACTGTGAGTCCCTCCTTGATGATTGATGTATGCCACAGTTGTGACATTGTCTGTCTGAAAACAAATGGACGATTCTCTCTTCAGAAGAGGCCAAGACTGAAGAGCTCTGAAAATTGCACGGAGTTCCAAAATATTGATTGGTAATCTCACCTCCTGAGATTCCCAAACTCCTTGTGCCGTCAGAGATCCCCACACAGCTCCCCAACCTGTAAGACTTGCATCTGTTGAAATTACAGTCCAGGTCGGAAGAACAAAAGAAGCCCCCTGAAATAAACGATGGTGAACTGTCCACCACGTCAGAGAGTGTCGTATAATCGGTTTTAAAGATATTAATTGAGATATCTTTGTGTAATCCCTGCACCATTGATTCAGCATACAGAGCTGAAGAGGTCGCATGTGAAAACGAGCAAAGGGGATCGCGTCCGATGCAGCAGTCATAAGACCTAGAATTTCCATGCATAAGGCTACCGAAGGGAATGATTGTGACTGAAGGTTTCGACAAGCTGAAATCAATTTTAGACGTCTCTTGTCTGTCAAAGACAGAGTCATGGACACTGAATCTATCTGGAAACCCAGAAAGGTTACCCTTGTCTGAGGAATCAATGAACTTTTTAGTGAATTGATCCTCCAACCATGATCTTGAAGAAACAACACAAGTCGATTCGTATGAGATTCTGCTAAATGTAAAGACTGAGCAAGTACCAAGATATCGTCCAAATAAGGAAATACCACAATACCCTGTTCTCTGATTACAGACAGAAGGGCACCGAGAACCTTTGTAAAAATTCTTGGGGCTGTAGGCAGGCCAAACGGCAGAGCCACAAACTGGTAATGCTTGTCCAGGAAAGAGAATCTCAGGAACTGATAGTGATCTGGATGAATCGGAATATGTAGATATGCATCCTGTAAATCTATCGTGGACATATAATGCCCTTGCTGAACAAAAGGCAAGATAGTCCTTACAGTTACCATTTTGAATGTTGGTATCCTTACATAACGATTCAATATTTTTAGATCCAGAACTGGTCTGAAGGAATTCTCCTTCTTTGGTACAATGAAGAGATTCGAATAAAACCCCAGCCCCTGTTCCAGAACTGGAACTGGTATAATTACTCCAGCCAACTCTAGATCTGAAACACATTTCAGAAATGCTTGAGCTTTCACTGGATTTACTGGGACACGGGAAAGAAAAAATCTCTTTGCAGGAGGTCTTATCTTGAAACCAATTCTGTACCCTTCTGAAACAATGTTCTGAATCCAAAGATTGTGAACAGAATTGATGCAAATTTCTTTGAAAAAACATAACCTGCCCCCTACCAGCTGAGCTGGAATGAGGGCCGCACCTTCATGTGGACTTAGAAGCTGGCTTTGCTTTTCTAGAAGGCTTGGATTTATTCCAGACTGGAGATGGTTTCCAAGCTGAAACTGCTCCTGAGGAAGAAGGATCAGGCTTTTGTTCTTTGTTGAAACGAAAGGAACGAAAACGATTATTAGCCCTGTTTTTACCCTTAGATTTTTTATCCTGTGGTAAAAAAGTTCCTTTCCCACCAGTAACAGTTGAGATAATAGAATCCAACTGAGAACCAAATAATTTGTTACCCTGGAAAGAAATGGAAAGTAGAGTCGATTTAGAAGACATATCAGCATTCCAAGTTTTAAGCCATAAAGCTCTTCTAGCTAAAATAGCTAGAGACATAAACCTGACATCAACTCTGATAATATCAAAAATGGCATCACAGATAAAATTATTAGCATGTTGCAGAAGAATAATAATATTATGAGAATCATGATCTGTTACTTGTTGCGCTAAAGTTTCCAACCAAAAAGTTGAAGCTGCAGCAACATCAGCCAATGATATAGCAGGTCTAAGAAGATTACCTGAACACAGATAAGCTTTTCTTAGAAAGGATTCAATTTTCCTATCTAAAGGATCCTTAAACGAAGTACCATATGCCGTAGGAATAGTAGTACGTTTAGCAAGGGTAGAAATAGCCCCATCAACTTTAGGGATTTTGTCCCAAAATTCTAATCTATCAGATGGCACAGGATATAATTGCTTAAAACCTTTAGAAGGAGAAAATGAATTACCCAAATTATTCCATTCTCTGGAAATTACTTCAGAAATAGCACCAGGAACAGGAAAAACTTCTGGAATAACCACAGGAGATTTAAAGACCTTATCTAAACGTTTAGATTTAGTATCAAGAGGACCAGAATCCTCAATTTCTAAAGCAATTAGTACTTCTTTAAGCAAAGAACGAATAAATTCCATTTTAAATAAATATGAAGATTTATCAGCATCAACCTCTGAGACAGAATCCTCTGAACCAGAAGAGTCATTAGAATCAGAATGATGATGTTCATTTAAAAATTCATCTGTATAAAGAGAAGTTTTAAAAGATTTTTTATGTTTACTAGAAGGAGGAATAACAGACATAGCCTTCTTAATGGATTCAGAAACAAAATCTCTTATGTTATCAGGAACACTCTGAACATTAGATGTTGATGGAACTGCAACAGGTAATGGTACATTACTAAAGGAAATATTATCTGCATTAACAAGTTTGTCATGACAATTAGTACAAACAACAGCTGGAGGAACAGCTACCAAAAGTTTACAGCAGATACACTTAGCTTTGGTAGTTCCAGCACCAGACTGCGATTTTCCTGAAGTATCTTCTGACTCGGATGCAACGTGAGACATCTTGCAATATGTAAGAGAAAAAAACAACATATAAAGCAAAATTGATCAAATTCCTTAAATGACAGTTTCAGGAATGGGAAAAAATGCCAAGGAACAAGCTTCTAGCAACCAGAAGCAATGAAAAATGAGACTTAAATAATGTGGAGACAAAAGCGACGCCCATATTTTTTTAGCGCCAAATAAGACGCCCACATTATTTGGCGCCTAAATGCTTTTGGCGCCAAAAATGACGCCACATCCGGAACGCCGACATTTTTGGCGCAAAAGAACGTCAAAAAATGACGCAACTTCCGGCGACACGTATGACGCCGGAAACAGAAAAGATTTTTTGCGCCAAAAAAGTCCGCGCCAAGAATGACGCAATAAAATGAAGCATTTTCAGCCCCCGCGAGCCTAACAGCCCACAGGGAAAAAGTCAAATTTTTAAGGAAAGAAAAAATGATTGATTCAAATGCATAATCCCAAATATGAAACTGACTGTCTGAAAATAAGGAATG
The DNA here is from genome assembly GCF_027579735.1 of Bombina bombina. Lineage (NCBI taxonomy): Eukaryota > Metazoa > Chordata > Amphibia > Anura > Bombinatoridae > Bombina > Bombina bombina. The sequence continues at coordinate 1,378,173,258 of NC_069499.1, read as the reverse complement.
TTGAACATCCTGAGTCAAGGCAAATAAATGTTTGAATACATATATTTAGAACTTTATAAAAAAAGTGCCCAACCATAGCTTAGAGTGTCACAGAAAATAAGACTTACTTACCCCAGGACACTCATCTACATGTTTGTAGAAAGCCAAACCAGTACTGAAACGAAAATCAGCAGAGGTAATGGTATATTTATAAGAGTATATCGTCGATCTGAAAAGGGAGGTAAGAGATGAATCTCTACGACCGATAACAGAGAACCTATGAAATAGACCCCGTAGAAGGAGATCATTGCATTCAAATAGGCAATACTCTCCTCACATCCCTCTGACATTCACTGCACGCTGAGAGGAAAACCGGGCTCCAACCTGCTGCGAAGCGCATATCAACGTAGAATCTAGCACAAACTTACTTCACCACCTCCATAGGAGGCAAAGTTTGTAAAACTGATTTGTGGGTGTGGTGAGGGGTGTATTTATAGGCATTTTGAGGTTTGGGAAACTTTGCCCCTCCTGGTAGGAATGTATATCCCATACGTCACTAGCTCATGGACTCTTGCTAATTACATGAAAGAAATAAACATCGCCAGCATCAGCGAGGAACCCACTGGACAATCAGAATAGAGGTGTGTCAACCAAGAGCTAAATGGCGGAACACACATTCCAGGCTCACAAACTGACAAGCGTTTCCAGGAGGAGGATATATTGTGTATACTACCAGCCTTAAAGAACCGTTTGGGATCACCAAATATATACTGGACATCTACTTAGGAGAGTTAGGTACCTTACAAGTTTAACATACTTTTTTCATCATAAAACCACGATAATAAGAGACTGTTTTTATTACTATAAGGGCGACGTCCCTGAACTTTTTATCAAAACTATCCAAGCACTTATATCAAGCATTTTTGTTAAGACCTTTTGGGAATTTTTTCCCTCTTTTAATCATATGATTATTATATATGTTTTTTTAGGTATAAGCCATATTAATAAATATTTCAATCATCAATTTGTACATTGCATTTCATCACAAAGTAACTTTCTGAGATATTTATAGATGTTTTTTAGGTGAAAGACATATCAATTACAACTTTTATATTTCAATATCATTTTATACATTGTATACATTCACAAAGAGATTTTTCCCTGATACGTTTTATTAACCCTAGTTAGTAATAGTGTCAGCCCTCAACCTTGTTTCCTGTAACAATGTGCATTTTACTGGATTAATAATGTGTTCTTGTGCGTGGTCCCTTTAAATATTGAGCAAACAACACAATAAGATTGCTTCCACAGACTGGGTTTCTATGAACTTGCAGAGTTAACTTTTATTGTTCACCACTGGTGTTACACTTTAAATAACACTGTATAGTTCAGTTCAGTTCAGTTAACACTGTCCCTTTAATTTCAAAACAACAACAATGAACAAACAAAAACCTAGCTCCTTATTGGAGAACTAACTAAACATGGCCAGGTACACAACAAACCTGCCTATTTCCCTCATTAATGCCAGGCAATACATTAGCCCTCAAAACACTTTACAAAAATATATTTTCACAGTTCAGAGGTACCTGCACATTTTTCCATGCTTGTAACTGTTTTGTGAGCTGCCTTTTAAGAAGGCTGACCACACCCTTCCCTAAGACGCCTATTTAACCCCATGTTACCTTACTGCTTACCTTAACCTGAGACTAACATAGTAGCCAGCTATAACTTCCCCTCTTGGACAGTACAATTTGTCACAGTTCCAAAAAAGAGCCCCTTATATTTGCTGGGGAGAAAGCAACTGATCTGACCCCAGGCTATATATATTTCATATAAAATTATGATTGCCAAGTATAGGTTTAAACGAGTAGATCTGAGAGGAATACTAAGGTGAAAGGTCTAGCAGACTCCATAGCAGAGTGTATGAAGAAAACAGAATTTATGCTTACCTGATAAATTACTTTCTCCAACGGTGTGTCCGGTCCACGGCGTCATCCTTACTTGTGGGAATATCTCTTCCCCAACAGGAAATGGCAAAGAGTCCCAGCAAAGCTGGCCATATAGTCCCTCCTAGGCTCGCCCACCCCAGTCATTCGACCGACGGACAGGAGGAAAAATATAGGAGAAACCATATGGTACCGTGGTGACTGTAGTTAGAGAAAATAATTCATCAGACCTGATTAAAAAACCAGGGCGGGCCGTGGACCGGACACACCGTTGGAGAAAGTAATTTATCAGGTAAGCATAAATTCTGTTTTCTCCAACATTGGTGTGTCCGGTCCACGGCGTCATCCTTACTTGTGGGAACCAATACCAAAGCTTTAGGACACGGATGAAGGGAGGGAGCAAATCAGGTTACCTAAACGGAAGGCACCACGGCTTGCAAAACCTTTCTCCCAAAAATAGCCTCCGAAGAAGCAAAAGTATCAAATTTGTAAAATTTGGCAAAAGTGTGCAGTGAAGACCAAGTCGCTGCCTTACATATCTGATCAACAGAAGCCTTGTTCTTGAAGGCCCATGTGGAAGCCACAGCCCTAGTGGAGTGAGCTGTGATTCTTTCAGGAGGCTGCCGTCCGGCAGTCTCATAAGCCAATCGGATGATGCTTTTAAGCCAAAAGGAAAGAGAGGTAGAAGTTGCTTTTTGACCTCTCCTTTTACCAGAATAGACGACAAACAGAGAAGATGTTTGTCTGAATTCTTTTGTAGCTTCTAAGTAGAATTTTAGAGCACGGACTACATCTAAATTGTGTTGCAAACGTTCCTTCTTTGAAACTGGTTTCGGACACAAAGAAGGTACAACTATCTCCTGGTTAATATTCTTGTTGGAAACAACCTTTGGAAGAAAACCAGAATGGAACACCAGATAGGGCGGAATACACTGCAGAGCAGATAACTCTGAAACTCTTCTAGCAGAAGAAATAGCAACCAAAAACAACACTTTCCAAGATAATAACTTAATATCTATGGAATGTAGAGGTTCAAACGGAACCCCTTGAAGAACTGAAAGAACTAGATTTAGATTCCAGGGAGGAGTCAAAGGTCTGTAAACAGGCTTGATCCTAACCAGAGCCTGAACATATGCTTGAACATCTGGCACAGCTGCCAGTCGTTTGTGTAGTAAGACAGATAAAGCAGAAATCTGTCCCTTTAGAGAACTCGCAGATAATCCTTTATCCAAACCTTCTTGCAGAAAGGAAAGAATCTTAGGAATTTTTATCTTATTCCATGGGAATCCCTTGGATTCACACCAACAGATATATCTTTTCCATATTTTATGGTAAATCTTTCTAGTTACCGGTTTTCTGGCCTGAACCAGAGTATCTATCACAGAATCTGAAAACCCACGCTTTGATAGAATCAAGCGTTCAATCTCCAAGCCGTCAGCTGGAGGGAGACCAGATTTGGATGTTCGAATGGACCCTGAACAAGAAGGTCCTGTCTCAAAGGTAGCTTCCATGGTGGAACCGATGACATATTCACCAGGTCTGCATACCAAGTCCTGCGTGGCCACGCAGGAGCTATCAAGATCACCGAGGCCCTCTCCTGTTTGATCCTGGCTACCAGCCTGGGAATGAGTGGAAACCGTGGAAACACATAAGCTATGTTGAAGGTCCAAGGTGCTACTAGTGCATCCACTAGAGTCACCTTGGGATCCCTGGATCTGGACCCGTAGCAAGGAACCTTGAAGTTCTGACGAGACGCCATCAGATCCATGTCTGGAATGCCCCATAATTGAGTCAACTGGGCAAAGATCTCCGGGTGGAGTTCCCACTCCCCCGGATGGAAAGTCTGACGACTCAGATAATCCGCTTCCCAGTTTTCCACACCTGGGATGTGGATCGCAGATAGATGGCAGGAGTGATCCTCCGCCCATTGTATTACTTTGGTCACTTCTTTTATCGCTAGGGAACTCCTTGTTCCCCCCTGATGATTGATATACGCAACAGTCGTCATGTTGTCTGATTGGAATCTTATGAATCTGGCCTTTGCAAGCTGAGGCCAAGCCCTGAGAGCATTGAATATCGCTCTTAGTTCCAGAATGTTTATCGGGAGAAGAGACTCTTCCCGAGACCATAGTCCCTGAGCTTTCAGGGATTCCCAGACCGTGCCCCAGCCCACTAGACTGGCGTCGGTCGTGACAATGACCCACTCTGGTCTGCGGAAGCTCATTCCCTGGGATAGATGGTCCAGGGTCAGCCACCAACGGAGTGAATCTCTGGTCTTCTGATCTACTTGAATCACTGGAGACAAGTCTGTTTAGTCCCCATTCCACTGTTTGAGCATGCACAGTTGTAATGGTCTTAGATGAATTCGTGCAAAAGGAACTATGTCCATTGCTGCAACCATCAACCCTACTACTTCCATGCACTGAGCTATGGAAGGACGTGGAACAGAGTGAAGAACTTGACAAGTGCTTAGAAGTTTTGACTTTCTGACATCTGTCAGAAAAATCCTCATTTCTAAGGAATCTATTATTGTTCCCAAGAAGGGAACTCTTGTTGACGGATACAGAGAACTCTTTTCTATGTTCACCTTCCATCCGTGAGATCTGAGAAAGGCCAGAACGATGTCTGTATGAGCCTTTTCTTTTGAAAGGGACGCCGCTTGTATTAGAATGTCGTCCAAGTACGGTACTACTGCAATGCCCCTCGGTCTTAGAACCGCTAAAATGGACCCGAGTACCTTTGTGAAAATCCTTGGAGCAGTGGCTAACCCGAATGGGAGGGCCACAAACTGGTAATGTTTGTCCAGAAAGGCGAACCTTAGGAACTGATGATGTTTTTTGTGGATAGGAATATGTAGGTACGCATCCTTTAGATCCACGGTAGTCATAAATTGACCTTCCTGGATAGTGGGTAGAATCGTTCGAATGGTTTCCATTTTGAACGATGGTACCCTGAGAAATTTGTTTAGGATCTTTAAATCCAGAATTGGTCTGAAGGTTCCCTCTTTTTTGGGAACTACGAAGAGATTTGAGTAAAATCCCATTCCTTGTTCCGTCATCGGAACAGGGTGTATCACTCCCATCTTTAACAGGTCTTCTACACAATGTAAGAATGCCTGTCTCTTTATTTGGTTTAAGGATAAGTGAGACATGTGGAACCTTCCCCTTGGGGGTAGTTCCTTGAATTCCAGAAGATAACCCTGAGAAACTATTTCTAGTGCCCAGGGATCCTGAACATCTCTTGCCCAAGCCAGAGCAAAGAGAGAGAGTCTGCCCCCCACTAGATCCGGTCCTGGATCGGGGGCTACTCCTTCATGCTGTTTTGTTAGCAGCAGCAGGCTTCTTGGCCTGCTTACCCTTGTTCCAGCCTTGCATAGGTTTCCAGGCTGGTTTGGGCTGTGAGGCATTATCCTCTTGCTTAGAGGATGCAGAATTAGAGGCCGGTCCGTTCCTGAATGCGAAAGGAACGAAAATTAGACTTATTCTTGGCCTTGAAAGGCCTATCTTGTGGAAGGGCGTGGCCCTTTCCCCCAGTGATGTCTGAGATAATTTCTTTCAATTCTGGCCCAAAGAGAGTTTTACCTTTGAAAGGGATGTTAAGCAATTTTGTCTTGGATGATACATCCGCTGACCAAGACTTAGCCAAAGCGCTCTGCGCGCCACAATTGCAAACCCTGAATTTTTCGCCGCTAATCTAGCTAATTGCAAAGCGGCATCTAAAATAAAAGAGTTAGCCAACTTAAGTGCGTGAACTCTGTCCATAACCTCCTCATACGGAGTCTCTCTACTGAGCGACTTTTCTAGTTCCTCGAACCAGAACCACGCTGCTGTAGTGACAGGAACAATGCACGAAATGGGTTGTAGAAGGTAACCCTGCTGTAAAAAAATCTTTTTAAGCAAACCTTCCAATTTTTTATCCATAGGATCTTTGAAAGCACAACTATCCTCGATAGGGATAGTAGTTCGCTTGTTTAGAGTAGAAACTGCCCCCTCGACCTTAGGGACTGTCTGCCATAAGTCCTTTCTGGGGTCGACCATAGGAAATAATTTCTTAAATATAGGGGGGGGGGACAAAAGGTATGCCGGGCTTCTCCCACTCCTTATTCACTATGTCCGCCACCCGCTTGGGTATAGGAAAAGCGTCGGGGTGCACCGTGACCTCTAGAAACTTGTCCATCTTGCATAATTTCTCTGGAATGACCAAGTTTTCACAATCATCCAGAGTAGATAACACCTCCTTAAGCAGTGCGCGGAGATGTTCTAATTTAAATTTAAATGTCACAACATCAGGTTCAGCTTGTTGAGAAATTTTTCCTGAATCTGAAATTTCCCCATTTGACAAAACCTCCCTCATGGCCACTTCAGATTGGTGTGAGGGTATGACAGAACAATTATCATCAGCGCCCTCCTGCTCTTCAGTGTTTAAAACAGAGCAATCGCGCTTTCTCTGATATGCAGGCATTTTGGATAAAATATTTGCTATGGAGTTATCCATTACAGCCGTCAATTGTTGCATGGTAATAAGCATTGGCGCGCTAGATGTACTAGGGGCCTCCTGCGTGGGCAAAACTGGTGTAGACACAGTAGGAGATGATGTAGTATCATGTCTACTCCCCTCATCTGAGGAATCATCTTGGGCAATTTCATTATCTGTGGCAGTACTGTCCTTACTTTGTTTGGATGCTATGGCACAATTATCACACAATTTTGAATGGGGAGACACATTGGCTTTCATACATATAGAACATAGCTTATCCGAAGGTACAGACATGTTAAACAGGCTTAAACTTGTCAATAAAGCACAAAAAACGTTTTAAAACAAAACCGTTACTGTCTCTTTAAATTTTAAACAGAGCACACTTTATTACTGAATATGTGAAAAAGTATGAAGGAATTGTACCAAAATTTCACCACAGTGTCTTAAAGCATTAAAAGTAATGCATACCAATTTTCAGAGCTTTAACCCTTAAAATAACGGAACCGGAGCCGTTTACAAATTTAACCCCTATACAGTCCCAGCTACAGCCTTTGCTGTGACTTTACCAAGCCCAGAGGGGAATACGATACCAACTACTTTCAGGTCCTCACACATGCATCTGCATGTCTTGCTCTCAAAAACAACTGCGCAGTAATGGCGCGAAATGAGGCTCAGCCTACAACTGGGAAGGCCCTCCCTGACTGGAAAAGGTGTCTAACATAGTGCCTGACGTTAAAAAAGGTTCCCCAAGTTTATAAGTGTGAATTATCAGCATAAACATGTATAAAATGTCCAAATAAAGCAATCGATTTAGCCCATAAAAGTGTCTACCAGTTTTATAGCCCATATTAAGCCCTTTATTCTGTTTGAAACTAAGAAAATGGCTTACCGGTCCCCATGAGGGGAAATGACAGCCTTCCAGCATTACACAGTCTTGTTAGAAATATGGCTAGTCATACCTTAAGCAGAAAAGTCTGCTAACTGTTTCCCCCAACTGAAGTTAATTCATCTCAACAGTCCTATGTGGAAACAGCAATCGATTTTAGTTACTGTCTGCTAAAATCATCTTCCTCTCACAAACAGAAATCTTCATCCTTTTCTGTTTCAGAGTAAATAGTACATACCAGCACTATTTTAAAATAACAAACTCTTGATAGTAGAATAAAAAAACTACAACTAAACACCACATACTCTTAACCATCTCCGTGGAGATGTTGCCTGTGCAACGGCAAAGAGAATGACTGGGGTGGGCGGAGCCTAGGAGGGACTATATGGCCAGCTTTGCTGGGACTCTTTGCCATTTCCTGTTGGGGAAGAGATATTCCCACAAGTAAGGATGACGCCGTGGACCGGACACACCAATGTTGGAGAAATAAGACACAGAAATAGCAAATATAAACTCTGTTATAGTGCAAACATTATGAGGTTAAAGCTAATATATATAAATCAGTGCACAGTAATTGTGATGTGGTCTCCCCGCTAACACCTTAACACCCGCAGAGCAAAATGCAACACAAATTAGCTTTTGTTGCAAAGGGCACGCACCACTTCCATGACAGGGTAAGGAAATGCAGGCTCTGCAACGCTTGTGGCTACTGGTAGGCGAGACAGTAAAGCATGCAAAATTGGAGGTCTGGAAAAAAAATGCCCTCCTTTGCCTTGAGTCGACCTGAAATATGTGCTATGAAATACATGTGACCGCACACAATAAATACTGAAAGCCCTGCTGTAACGCTCCCGGTCAAAAAAACATTAATCGGTAATGCTTCTGCAGCACAGAGTTGTCAAGAAATTTAAATCAAGGTCCATTTCTCAAATCTTAAAGAAACAATGCCCCAAAGAAAAAGTGCTTTCGAGGTGCCCAAATGAAGCTGAGAGACCAAAACCCTCCATACTATAAGGCACTGAAGAAAGTTATTAACCCCTTCAGCTCTAAAATGACTGTGTGCAGAACTGTCTAGTCCCCTGTCTATGCTATACATCTAGGAGTACCTGCAAACAGCCTGCGGGCTATGTGAGTGCAGTGTATTTACCTTTCAGACGCACCCACTCCACTGAGCTTACCAGCTATTGAGGAGAGCTGTATCCAGTAGAGAGCCCATTCAGTGCTGTGAAGGTAAAAGCAGAGGATATATTAGAGTACATAATGTGCCCACAGGAGGAGGTTAAGGGACAAGTCCCTGCACACCCGATAGTGACCGATTTCTGTAACACCTATGGCAGGCCTGTGACAAACTCCCATAGGGTGTTCTTGTGCCACTACCCATACTCCAATGACAATACTCTCTCCGGACTGTAGCTCTCTGAGGGGAAAATTGGGCCTCAAATTAAACAATGCTCTTTTGTTTGCAAGATAGTATGATGTTGCTCTAAAGACTGGGAGGATTTGGGGCATTGTGGACTCTCACCATCATGAAAGAAAGAAATGTATCAGGTATGCATAAATTAGGTTTTCTTTCATAAGTGGTGAGAGTCCATTTGTCATTACTTCTGGGAAACTAATACCCAGTGAAGTACACAAGTAATTTGGGCAGAACAAGCATGAAATATAGATTCTCTTTTCTTCATACTACTTATTTTTTACAAAAAAGAAATGTAAATATAACAATATAACACAACTACAAAAACCAGATGATATTGTAAGAAGGACTTCCTACCAAAGGCTACTTTGGAATAAGCAAAAAAAAAAAACAAAAAAACCCAACAAACATCCAAAAAGGAAAATTAAGAAAAAGTATACAAAGGAGACCAGGTAACTATCTAGAAAATTTGGTCAACAAAAGCTTAAATCTAAAAACCCCTAAATAAAGCAATTGACCTGGAAAAAAGGGGGATTAATCAAATTAGGAGGAGGCTGACTCACCTCCATAAAAGCCTATGCATCAAAAAACACTTAAACCAAGAAGCCAAAGACACAACGGTAGCTAACTCGTCCATTTCAAGAACTAGAAAAAATAAATAAAAACAGACTAGAGGATTGTCTGAAATCCTATATAGCCTGTACATAAAAACAACAAAAGCACTAACAACATTCAAATTATGGAGAAGCCTCTCCATAGCAATCTTAGGACAAAAATAAGGAACACCCATTTCGACCTCATATTTTTCAAAGACACAAGTTTGGGAAAAATAAATCAAACTAGCCCACCAAAACTGTCTTATCCTGGTGAAAACTCCCATATTAAAGATATGAGAGAGAGCAGGCAACTCAGAAACTTTCCTAGCAGAAAAAAATGCCAAAAGAAACAAAACCATCCAAGACAAAAGAACATCTGCATAGGCTCAAAAAACCCTTAAAAACAAATTAAGGTTCTAAGGAGGAAAAAATTTCTTAATGAGAGGCGTAATCTTAACTAAAGCCAGAACAAAACATAGAAAGGCAAAAAGATTAGCAATCATCCTGTGAAACTGACACATTAAAGAACTGGCGGATAAATCCAAACTATCCTGAAGAAAAAGCAGAATCCTAAAATTTCGAAAAGAAAACTAGGAAAAATCATAAACCATACACCAGGAAATAAAGACCTTCCAAACCTTAGGGAAAACCTTCATGGTCCCAAGTTTACAAGCCTGAACCAAAAATTCAACTACAGAAACAATAGAAACATCTTTGTCTAAGAAACTTGAGATCCTGATGAAAGAATGGACCTTGAGACAGAAGATCTAGCCACAGCAAAAGAAGCCATAGACAACAACTGGACATCTGAACTAGATGCACAAACCATATTTTCTGAGGCCAAGCCAGAGCAAATAGAATCACAGAGGATCTATCCTGCCTGATACTAGCAATCACCTTTGGAAAAAGAACCAAAGGAGAAATATATATAAGCTAAATGAAACAACCTAGGAGATATAATATCACCCATAATATCTTCTTGAGGATCCTTGGAAGCTAGATGTTAAACAGAGATGCCATCTGATCTATCTCTAGAAGACCCCAAAGAATCCTACTCTAATAGAAAACATCCAGATAAACAATGCATTCCCCTCAATGCAGGTACTGACGACTGACTTACCCCAAAAATATAAACCACAACAAATGTTCTTTGTCCAGAAAATAATCTGAGATTCTTCCCCTATGGTTATGCCCCCCCCCCCCCCTTGATGATGTGCCACTGCTTCCAAAACATATATTCACCCAAGGAGACCAAACTCCCAATGCACTTTCAGAGACACCAAAAACTACACCCCAGCCAGAAAGACATGCATCTGTCATTATCACAGACCACATGGGGTGAACAAAAGATGCTTTTAGAAAGATAGGCTGATAATCCAGCCATCAAGACCGGGATTGCCCTGTCATGGGAACCAAATATTAAAACAAAGCCAAAAGATACAAAAAAATCTTTACTAGCACAAAAGTTATTACACCAAATGGAGGAAGCTGCAACCAGGCAGACTATACTGCATTATTAAATAAAAAAAGAAAATGAAAAGTACTAGAAAAAAAGCAGTCTTGCCTCAAACCTTAAATAGAGAAAAACAATGGCCATATATTGCTATGACTATCCATTCTGGTGAAGTAAAACATCAACACACATGATACTAGTATCAAAATGATTAGTTTATTGCACTATAAAATAAATAGTGCATGTGAACTTACATACAATACATTTTATATAAAGCAGTGAACTTAGGAATTAAACAAAGAGAACCCTGTAAATAATAATAAGTGTTCCAAATAAAATGTCCATAAACAGTTTACCACACTGAAGTGTTGTTTTCCTGAATGCTGTGTTGATAAGTCCCAAGAGAAACAAAAAGTATTTTGTTAATGTCCTTTCTTCCCAGTTGTGATAAAGGAAATAAATAGTGACAAAAAATAATTGTAATCCTGGTATTTATCCTGCTTGTAATTAAGCACTGCTCAATCTTCACTCATTGAGGCCCATCTATCAAGCCATCAACTGTACTGCATTCGGCGGCACCAATACACTTGCCTAACATCGCGGCCGCGGACCTAAATACGCTCTCCTTATTTATAAAAAAAAAAGGTGTCAAAAAGCCGTGCACCAAGTACGGGGCAAGGAGCAGCGGATTGTTGTTAACCAACAGTCATCGATCTCGCTGCTATTCGGCTTTTTCCCAAGTTTATTTATACCCTGTCACTAAACACAGCCACTATACTAAAATGTTTAACCCCTATCCCTCCGCTCCCTGACCCCGCCGCAACTCTAATAAATGTATTAACCCCTATCCCTCCGCTCCTGGAGCCCACCGCAACTCTAATAAATGTATTAACCCCTACCTCGCCGCTCACAGAGCCCACCGCAACTCTAATAAATGTATTAACCCCTATCCCGCCGCTCCCCGACCCCGCCGCAACTCTAATAAATGTATTAACCCCTATCCCTCCGCTCCCAGAGCCCACCGCAACTCTAATAAATGTATTAACCCCTATCCCCCCGCTCCCAGACCCCTCCGCAACTAAATAAATGTATTAACCCCTAAACCCCTGACCTCCCACATCACTACCACTTACTAAACCTATTAACCCCTAAACCTCCAGCCCCCCACATCGCCATAAACTAAATTAAGCTATTAACCCCTAAACCTAACAACCCGCTAACTTTACATTTAAATTAAAAATTAGCTAATCCGTATCCTATGATAAATTTAAACTGGCCTAGCAGGAGACAGAGATGGCCGCTTAACTTTGGAGCTCCGTACAGAGGAGTGAGCGGAGGCGGCTTGGCACAGTGGAAAAGTGCAAAGGAGGACATAATCCACTGTGGGATGCTTAATAGCAGGCAGCGGTACATCACGGAAGAACAAAAATGCCGCTAACATGTACCTGAGAAGCTGAAACGGTGAGGTTCCCCTCAGAGCGGACAGTGTGCAGACGCCATCTTGCCTCCCACGAGGCGGCCTAGCCCATTGCTGCTACACCCGACATGGGAATACAACCGCGTGAGCTACACACGGAGGGGTAAGACCGCTGATTCACTGATCAACTTTATTATAAGCAGCCCTATATATTAATGAAGATGTTTGCGGCAGAAATGAGGTAGCTCTAAAACTCAATTTCAACACTACAGATCGCGGGCTTAAGTCTTCACAGACGAGACTAGGAATGATACAGTTTACCCCCTTCATGCCTAGATACTTGGAGTATATCATGGAGAGCTGTTTTTAACGCAGTAAAGAGACATTAGCAACTAATTGATATATCTCCTTACTACAACACTTATATAACATGCAAGAGGAGGGAACAGGAGGCCTGTATATATATTAAATGACACAGAAACGAGAAGTCCATACATATGAGCAAGTTATATAGGATGAGGAAGAATATTTTATCTGAATAACGAAGACGAAAAGCTCAGTGAACAAATACAAATAAAGCATCTTGATCAGACAGCCAAGATACAAACTCTGGGGTGTTGAGAAAACTTCTGTTAAACAGACCTAGAAAAACGACACGCATGCACCCTCTGCCACAGAATTGTATAGTTCATAGCAGGAAAAATCTCACCTTTATCATACTTTTTGAGTTGACAGGATAAGGTTGCAAGCCCAGACACATAAGATGTCATCTAGACAGGTTAAGAAAACTGGATCAGCAGGTAAACCAACGGCAACCACCCTGCTTTTTAAGCCATCTAAAGGGGACAAAACCTCAGAAATACCAGAACCAGAAATGGCGAATACGCCGAACCACTCACATATAGAAGGGTCTGACGCATCTGACTTTACACCGGTCACAAAAGCGGATCTGAGAGATCTGGTATCCAAGCAAGACATAAACACAGGTTTTGAAAAAATGTGGACAAAGCTAGATTCCATAAAAACCACAATGAATGAGAGTCTAAAAGAGTTAAAACAGGATATGCAAGATTTAGGTGAAAGAGTTGATGTGCTAGAAGAAAATGAAAATCTTAGAGCGGAAGCTGCAGATGAGATGTCGCAACAAGTGCGATGTCACAAGCAAGAGATAGAAGACCTCCAGGACAAACTGGAGGATCTAGAACACTGCACGAGAAGATGCAATATCAGACTTAAGGGAATTCCAGAAACCATCACGCCCACGGACCTACTCAACTACTTACAGCAACTATTCAAGGCTATTACAGGCTGCAAAGAAGAAGATCATTTTCAAATTGAAAGAGCACATCGCGCCCTAAGGGCCAGGCCCAAGGGAGATCACCCACCAAGAGACATTATAGTCAAATTATTGCGCTTCCCAGACAAAGAGGCAATTCTCTCGGCAGCGAGAAAAAATCCAACCTTCAAGTTTAAAGGCACAGTAATCCAGTTTTATCAGGATCTTTGTGTACAGACACTTCAAAGACGCTACTCCATGAAACCCCTTACTTTGTTACTCCGCAAAAATCAAATTTTTTACAGGTGGGGCTTTCAATTTGCTCTCTATACAACATGAAGGGAAAACACTAACAATCAGAAAACACCAAGATATCCCAGAGATATGTTCTTATCTGAACCTAGAGCCTCCGGAATTACCGCCTTCTGAGCAAGTTCCAGAGGATTCTAGTAATTCACAGACAGAAGGCCGACACAAAAGAGCCAAATGGGCCACAGTGCAGAAGAAAAGACCAAAGTAATTAATATCCTTATTTTGTGAAGAAATCATCACCATGGGGAGTACCAGAGAGACCAACCATTGATCAGATGAGTTGGACTTAGAGGAACTTGTCCTTTCCTTTTTCTCCTTTTTCCTACATCCTAGGTCCAACTCTGCAGAGGATGTACCTTCATCATTTATAGACGATACCAGGACTGGACTCCAGCCGGACCTTTGGCAGTGAAGCTATACCCCTGGTGGTGAGCACTTATTCATTGTACTTAGATGTGGCGTTTATATATCTGAAGCCCACTCTTACCGTGAAGAGACTATATGTGTTGTTCCAGTTAATAGGCTTCCTCAGATAAGGGTTTACTTTTAGGCACTATGAAGAGATAGATGGTGGGGAGGAGGTGAATGTCAAGATTGACGTTGGTAAGATGAATCCATGATGTTCTTAACTGTATGTAATGTTCTCTTAAAAATAAGTTCCAAATATGTGCTGGTGCGCCCCCGCTCCCATGGCCACTACTTTATGATATGTTTTATTTTATTTTTTTTATTTATTTTTTTTTCCTTTTTGCAATCATGGCCATGGTAACTCCCTGTATTTTGACAAATGTCTAATTTTTGGCATTTAAATTCATGTTTTTGCTGTTATTGGTTGAATTTGTTAACAAGTTTTTTTTTTATCCATGTCTCCATGTCTGTGTGGCCTATAGCTAGTTATTAGATGGAATATAGAGTCCAACTATTACAAACCCTAACACTCACCTATAAGAAGGATAACATGAAACGCTATAATGTCTTTAGTATCCATGGCCCATGATCTTATTATACTCTCACATAATGTGAGAGGTCTTAACACTAATATTAAACGTAAGGTGGCTCTTACCCAATATACAAAGCTAAAAGCTAAAATTATATTCCTTCAAGAGACACACTTCACACAAACCTTAGTTCCTAAGTACTGGCATAGACAATTTACCACTCATTTTCACTCTACATTAGACCAGAAAAAAAGAGGAGTCTCCATTCTCATACATTCATCTCTGCAGTTTGAGACAGATGAGGTCATAAAGGATCCTGAGGGGAGGTTCATTGTTGTTAGGGGTCGCACACATGGTATGACAGTCACTCTCTGCAATGTTTACGCCCCAAACGAAAGTCAACACGCCTTCTTTCAACACGTCTCTCATATACTAACGCAATGGTCTCACTCCAGAATTATACTCGGAGGAGACTTCAATATCAATATTACAAATCAACATGCTAGAAAAGGCCCCAAAGCATCAAGTAAACAATCTAAGCAATTAGCGATAGCGAAGTCTATACGGGAATCGATGTCAGAACATAACTTACTGGAAACATGGGAAACACTATATGGTGCCACAACAGATCATACATTTTACTCACATGCCCACAATAGCTACACTAAACTAGATTACATATGGATTAGCCAGATTCTGATACCTAATGTTTCTGCATCCGCTATACACCCATGTGTTTGGTCGGATCATTCGATAGTCCAACTAACTATGACGGGACTAGTTGATCACCAACGACAGAAATCCTGGACGTTTGACCCCTCTGTCCTACACAACTCACAATTCAACACTGAGATAGGAAAACTAATGGAGGAGTATTGGTCCTCAAATTTCAATTCCACAACTAACCCACTTAACCCATGGGCTGCACATAAACCCTTTATTCGAGGGATATTGATAAAAGAGAAAGCCAGACTCATCAAATTAGCAAACACAAACATTCAGCAACTCCATTTAGAAATAGCAAACCTAGAAGCCCAACACAAAAACACACAGTCCAACATAACATTTAGGACTCTTCAAACAAAGAGAAAACTACTGTCAAAAATCTTGAATGATTCAGCGATGAGAGCCCTTCAGAGATTAAAAGCCAACTATTTCTTATACTCTAATAAGCCAGACAGATATCTTGCTAATAAAATACGAAACAGAACGAAATTATATTCGATACCCAAATTATATACACAAGGCGGAACCCAGACATCAAATCCCCAAGAAATAGCTAATACCTTTGCTGCCTATTATGAAACACTATATGACGGGCAAAAAGTAAACCACACTGACCAGACAAAGAGACTTTTGACCAGATTCCTGTGACAGGCCAATCATTGTTCAGATGAGTTGGACTTAGAGGAACTTGTCCTTTCCTTTTTCTCCTTTTTCCTACATCCTAGGTCCAACTCTGCAGAGGATGTACCTTCATCATTTATAGACGATACCAGGACTGGACTCCAGCCGGACCTTTGGCAGTGAAGCTATACCCCTGGTGGTGAGCACTTATTCATTGTACTTAGATGTGGCGTTTATATATCTGAAGCCCACTCTTACCGTGAAGAGACTATATGTGTTGTTCCAGTTAATAGGCTTCCTCAGATAAGGGTTTACTTTTAGGCACTATGAAGAGATAGATGGTGGGGAGGAGGTGAATGTCAAGATTGACATTGGTAAGATGAATCCATGATGTTCTTAGCTGTATGTAATGTTCTCTTAAAAATAAGTTCCAAATATGTGCTGGTGCGCCCCCGCTCCCATGGCCACTACTTTATGATATGTTTTATTTTTTTTTTTTTTTTTTTTTTTTTTTTCCTTTTTGCAATCATGGCCATGGTAACTCCCTGTATTTCGACAAATGTCTAATTTTTGGCATTTAAATTCATGTTTTTGCTGTTATTGGTTGAATTTGTTAACAAGTTTTTTTTTTTATCCATGTCTCCATGTCTGTGTGGCCTATAGCTAGTTATTAGATGGAATATAGAGTCCAACTATTACAAACCCTAACACTCACCTATAAGAAGGATAACATGAAACGCTATAATGTCTTTAGTATCCATGGCCCATGATCTTATTATACTCTCACATAATGTGAGAGGTCTTAACACTAATATTAAACGTAAGGTGGCTCTTACCCAATATACAAAGCTAAAAGCTAAAATTATATTCCTTCAAGAGACACACTTCACACAAACCTTAGTTCCTAAGTACTGGCATAGACAATTTACCACTCATTTTCACTCTACATTAGACCAGAAAAAAAGAGGAGTCTCCATTCTCATACATTCATCTCTGCAGTTTGAGACAGATGAGGTCATAAAGGATCCTGAGGGGAGGTTCATTGTTGTTAGGGGTCGCACACATGGTATGACAGTCACTCTCTGCAATGTTTACGCCCCAAACGAAAGTCAACACGCCTTCTTTCAACACGTCTCTCATATACTAACGCAATGGTCTCACTCCAGAATTATACTCGGAGGAGACTTCAATATCAATATTACAAATCAACATGCTAGAAAAGGCCCCAAAGCATCAAGTAAACAATCTAAGCAATTAGCGATAGCGAAGTCTATACGGGAATCGATGTCAGAACATAACTTACTGGAAACATGGGAAACACTATATGGTGCCACAACAGATCATACATTTTACTCACATGCCCACAATAGCTACACTAAACTAGATTACATATGGATTAGCCAGATTCTGATACCTAATGTTTCTGCATCCGCTATACACCCATGTGTTTGGTCGGATCATTCGATAGTCCAACTAACTATGACGGGACTAGTTGATCACCAACGACAGAAATCCTGGACGTTTGACCCCTCTGTCCTACACAACTCACAATTCAACACTGAGATAGGAAAACTAATGGAGGAGTATTGGTCCTCAAATTTCAATTCCACAACTAACCCACTTAACCCATGGGCTGCACATAAACCCTTTATTCGAGGGATATTGATAAAAGAGAAAGCCAGACTCATCAAATTAGCAAACACAAACATTCAGCAACTCCATTTAGAAATAGCAAACCTAGAAGCCCAACACAAAAACACACAGTCCAACATAACATTTAGGACTCTTCAAACAAAGAGAAAACTACTGTCAAAAATCTTGAATGATTCAGCGATGAGAGCCCTTCAGAGATTAAAAGCCAACTATTTCTTATACTCTAATAAGCCAGACAGATATCTTGCTAATAAAATACGAAACAGAACGAAATTATATTCGATACCCAAATTATATACACAAGGCGGAACCCAGACATCAAATCCCCAAGAAATAGCTAATACCTTTGCTGCCTATTATGAAACACTATATGACGGGCAAAAAGTAAACCACACTGACCAGACAAAGAGACTTTTGACCAGATTCCTGTGACAGGCCAATCATTGTTCAGATGAGTTGGACTTAGAGGAACTTGTCCTTTCCTTTTTCTCCTTTTTCCTACATCCTAGGTCCAACTCTGCAGAGGATGTACCTTCATCATTTATAGACGATACCAGGACTGGACTCCAGCCGGACCTTTGGCAGTGAAGCTATACCCCTGGTGGTGAGCACTTATTCATTGTACTTAGATGTGGCGTTTATATATCTGAAGCCCACTCTTACCGTGAAGAGACTATATGTGTTGTTCCAGTTAATAGGCTTCCTCAGATAAGGGTTTACTTTTAGGCACTATGAAGAGATAGATGGTGGGGAGGAGGTGAATGTCAAGATTGACATTGGTAAGATGAATCCATGATGTTCTTAGCTGTATGTAATGTTCTCTTAAAAATAAGTTCCAAATATGTGCTGGTGCGCCCCCGCTCCCATGGCCACTACTTTATGATATGTTTTATTTTTTTTTTTTTTTTTTTTTTTTTTTTCCTTTTTGCAATCATGGCCATGGTAACTCCCTGTATTTCGACAAATGTCTAATTTTTGGCATTTAAATTCATGTTTTTGCTGTTATTGGTTGAATTTGTTAACAAGTTTTTTTTTTTATCCATGTCTCCATGTCTGTGTGGCCTATAGCTAGTTATTAGATGGAATATAGAGTCCAACTATTACAAACCCTAACACTCACCTATAAGAAGGATAACATGAAACGCTATAATGTCTTTAGTATCCATGGCCCATGATCTTATTATACTCTCACATAATGTGAGAGGTCTTAACACTAATATTAAACGTAAGGTGGCTCTTACCCAATATACAAAGCTAAAAGCTAAAATTATATTCCTTCAAGAGACACACTTCACACAAACCTTAGTTCCTAAGTACTGGCATAGACAATTTACCACTCATTTTCACTCTACATTAGACCAGAAAAAAAGAGGAGTCTCCATTCTCATACATTCATCTCTGCAGTTTGAGACAGATGAGGTCATAAAGGATCCTGAGGGGAGGTTCATTGTTGTTAGGGGTCGCACACATGGTATGACAGTCACTCTCTGCAATGTTTACGCCCCAAACGAAAGTCAACACGCCTTCTTTCAACACGTCTCTCATATACTAACGCAATGGTCTCACTCCAGAATTATACTCGGAGGAGACTTCAATATCAATATTACAAATCAACATGCTAGAAAAGGCCCCAAAGCATCAAGTAAACAATCTAAGCAATTAGCGATAGCGAAGTCTATACGGGAATCGATGTCAGAACATAACTTACTGGAAACATGGGAAACACTATATGGTGCCACAACAGATCATACATTTTACTCACATGCCCACAATAGCTACACTAAACTAGATTACATATGGATTAGCCAGATTCTGATACCTAATGTTTCTGCATCCGCTATACACCCATGTGTTTGGTCGGATCATTCGATAGTCCAACTAACTATGACGGGACTAGTTGATCACCAACGACAGAAATCCTGGATGTTTGACCCCTCTGTCCTACACAACTCACAATTCAACACTGAGATAGGAAAACTAATGGAGGAGTATTGGTCCTCAAATTTCAATTCCACAACTAACCCACTTAACCCATGGGCTGCACATAAACCCTTTATTCGAGGGATATTGATAAAAGAGAAAGCCAGACTCATCAAATTAGCAAACACAAACATTCAGCAACTCCATTTAGAAATAGCAAACCTAGAAGCCCAACACAAAAACACACAGTCCAACATAACATTTAGGACTCTTCAAACAAAGAGAAAACTACTGTCAAAAATCTTGAATGATTCAGCGATGAGAGCCCTTCAGAGATTAAAAGCCAACTATTTCTTATACTCTAATAAGCCAGACAGATATCTTGCTAATAAAATACGAAACAGAACGAAATTATATTCGATACCCAAATTATATACACAAGGCGGAACCCAGACATCAAATCCCCAAGAAATAGCTAATACCTTTGCTGCCTATTATGAAACACTATATGACGGGCAAAAAGTAAACCACACTGACCAGACAAAGAGACTTTTGACCAGATTCCTGTGACAGGCCAATCTCCCCACCATAACACCAGAGGAAAATGATATCCTCAATGCTGAGGTTACAGCACCAGAGATCCTTAGAGTAATTAAAGACTTAAAATCAGGCAAGGCGGCGGGCCCAGATGGCTTACCGAGCGAGTATTACAAACTATTTAAGAATTCTTTGGTGCCTCACCTGCAGAGATTTTGTAATGATATAATGTCAGGATCTGAGGTTCCCACAGATCTGCTTAGAGCCAAAATCATAGTTATCCCTAAGCCAGGAAAAGATCATAATTGGTGTCAGAACTATAGACCCATATTCCTGATTAATCAGGACCTTAAGATTCTCACAAAAATTTTGGCAAACAGACTCCAGACAATATTACCTCGCCTGATCCATCCTGATCAGGTGGGGTTCATCAAGGGACGGGAAGCCCCGGATAATATTCGCAGAACCATAGACTTAACCGAACACCTAAAGAGAAAAGGGACGCCTTCTTTGCTCCTTTCTTTGGACGCGGAGAAGGCGTTCGATCGCATAGACTGGACATACATGTTTCAGACACTTTCCACAATGGGCTTTAAGGGGCCATTCATTGAAGCACTAAGGGGGATATACTCGAATCCACAGGCCATGATTAGCGCAGCAGGTTATGTATCTAGGAGCATAGATATAAAAAATGGAACAAGACAGGGGTGCCCCCTCTCGCCGCTTTTGTTCGCTCTGTGCATCGAACCACTAGCGATATCTATTAGAAATGCTAATGACATCAAAGGGGTGATGATTCATAATTCGGAATATAAAATCTCGCTTTTCGCGGACGACATCTTACTGACCCTGACAGACCCATTCAGTTCCCTGACTAACCTTTATCGGATCCTACAGGACTTTGCGGAGATTTCGGGTTACAAGGTGAATGTAGACAAATGTGAAGCCGTACCACTAACACAAACCCCTCATGCCAAGAAACTAATTGAAATAAATTTTGACATAAAATGGGCTAAAGACAGTCTCACATACTTAGGAATAAAGATCTCGGACAATTACGATAACTTATATAATCTAAATTATGTTCCACTCCTTCGCTCTATTAAAGGAGACCTTAGAATCTGGAGAAAGGGAACCTTCTCGTGGTATGGTCGATTGTCATCTATAAAAATGAATGTGCTTCCGAGGATCTTATACCTCTTTAGGGCACTCCCGATTAAAATACCCCCATTGGAAATCCAAAAATTACAATCGGATTTGGTCTCTTTCTTAAGGGGAGAGGGAAAAGCAAGGATAGCCGCTCACATATTAAACAGACATAGACACTTAGGAGGGGTTGGAGTACCGAACTTACAAGATTATTACATGGCGGCCAGAATAGCCCAAGCATCGCTTCTTCATAAACCAATTCGGGAAATTCTTTGGACACAAATTGAAACTGATATCATAGGCCTACATCACACTGACGACCCTTTGTGGACTTCTAGGAAAGACTTAATATTAATGGGCCCCAGTTTGTCTGCAACACTAGACACACTCACTCATTGGAGACAGCTGACTAAACATCCAACGATACTTCCACCAGGGACTTGGACCAAGCCGATTAGAATGCTACTAAGGAAATTCATACTTTGGTGGATAAGTGGGCTAACAAAGGGCTTTATAGGGTAGCAGACTTTCTCACTCAAGCTCAGATACTCTCATTTAACCAGTTACAGGAAAAAATACTCCCAGACAGACTGAGATGGTTCCTGTATCTTCAAATCTCCTCAGCCCTTAATAAGTATGAGATACCCAGAGGGAAACACCCACTTACGACCCTAGAAAGAATTTGCATAAACCCTATTAGAGAAAAGCAACTGATATCAAAATTATATATAGCAATACAGGAGGTACACTATACAGATAAACCACCAATATTGTTGAGGTGGGAGGAGGATGGGATAGATCAGCTCTCAAAAGATGAATGGGACCAGATATGCTTTGAGTCTTGTAGGGGCCTCATTAGTGCAGATGTTCGGGAAAACTCAATAAAAACCATATTTAGGTGGTACCTAACGCCCTTGAGAACATCACATTACTCTGTTAATAGATCTCAGCTATGCTATAGAGGTTGCGGGATATAGGGATCTTATAAGCATATGTGGTGGGAATGTAGAACCATTAAAAGTATATGGCAGAAGGTAGATGAACTTCTAAGTAGGGTTCTAGGTGAACAGATAATTTTAACCATTGACCAAGCACTTCTCCATAAACCACTTCCTAACCTAAACTCTCCCATAAATAAATTTATTAAAATAATATGCACAGCCACCAGAATTTGCATAGCGAGACATTGGAAGGAAGGACCTCCCATGTGGACAGAGATTCTAGATAAAATACGAGATATTTGCTCCACCTCTGAAAGGGTGGCCTGGATACAAGGGGAAACAGAACAATTCAACAAAATATGGTTTTATTGGATAATGAATAACATGTTGGTGAATAGATAGATGATACCACAATTAAAGAACTTAGAGGTAAAATAGTAAACACTAAGCGGACACAGCTGAGAATAGGCCAATTGTAGCATTCAGATAAGATTATGACAAAAAATTTGCCACAGCATAGACATGGATTATATGGTTTTGTTTTATTGGTTTGTTTGTTTTTATTTGTTATAAGTTTCTGTTGCAGTATCAAGATATGCAAAACGTTTCTATAATTTTGAAAAGTATAACATCGTCTGAGACATTGTGAGTACTGCTCTCAGGATGTATAAACTGTTTTATATATGCAATATGGAAACAAATAAAATACTTTCAACATAATAAATTTAAACTTACCTATAGAATTAAAATAAACTAAATTAAACTATTAATTAACCTACCCTAACTATTATACTACAATTACATTAAACTATATTAAACCAATAATTAATCTACCCTAACTGTTATACTAAAATTACATTAAACAAACAACTAAATTAACTATATTACATATTTAACAACCTAACCCTACTCAAATTATTTAAATCTACTATAAAGAATTACTAAGTTACACAAAATAAAAAACACGAAGTTACACAAAATAATGAAATTATCAAATATTTAAACTAATTACACCTAATCTAATAGCCCTATCAAAATAAAAAAGTCCCCCCAAAATAAAAAGCCCTAGCCTACAATAAACTACCAATGGCCCATAAAAGGGCCTTTTGCGGGGCATTTCCCCAAAGAAATCAGCTCTTTTACCTGTAAAATAAAATACAAACACCCCCCAACAGTAAACCCCCCCCCACCCACACAAGCAACCCCCCCCCAAATAAAAACCTATCTAATAAACCTAAGCTCCCCATTGCCCTGAAAGGGCATTTGTATGGGCATTGCCCTTTAAAGGGCATTTAGCTCTTTTTCAGCCCAAAGTCCCTAACCTAAAATTAAAACACACTGAAGATCCACTTACAGTTTTCGAAGAGCGGACATCCATCCTCATCTAAGCGGCAGAAGTCCTTAGCGAAGCTGGCAGAAGTCTTCATCCAAGCGGCATCTTCTATCTTCAACCATCCGGCGCGGAGCGGCTCCATCTTCAAGACATCCGGCGTGGAGCATCCTCTTCTTACGACGACTCTTGCAGAATTAAGTTTCCCTTTAAATTACTTCATCCAAGATGGTGTCCCTTACATTCCGATTGACTGATTATCAGCCAATACAAATTAAGGTTGAAAAAATCCTATTGGCTGTTGCAATCAGCCAATAGGTTTGAGCTTGCATTCTATTGGCTGATTGGAATAGCCAATAGGATTTTTTCAACCTTAATTCCTGTTGGCAGATAGAATTCTATCAGCCAATAGGAATGTAAGGGACACCATCTTGGATGACGTCATTTAATGGGAAACTTAATTCTGCAAGAGTCGTCATAACAAGAGGATGCTCCGCGCCAGATGTCTTGAAGATGGAGCCGCTCCATGCCGGATGGATAAAGATAGAAGATGTCGTCTGGATGAAGACTTCGGCCGACTTCGCTGAGGACTTCTGCCAATTGGATGAGGATGGATGTCTGCTCTTCGAAAACTGTAAGTGGATCTTCAGGGGTTAGTGTTAGGTTTTTTTAAGGGTTTATTGGGTGGGTTTTTATTTTAGGTTAGGGACTTTGGGCTGAAAA
The DNA here is from genome assembly GCF_027579735.1 of Bombina bombina. Lineage (NCBI taxonomy): Eukaryota > Metazoa > Chordata > Amphibia > Anura > Bombinatoridae > Bombina > Bombina bombina. The sequence continues at coordinate 1,378,148,965 of NC_069499.1, read as the reverse complement.
AGAGCTAAATATAAATAAGGGCAATGCCCATACAAATGCCCTTTTCAGGGCAATGGGGAGCTTAGGTTTTTTAGATAGGTTTTTATTTGGGGGGGTTGGTTGTGTGGGTGGTGGGTTTTACTGTTGGGGGGTGTTTGTATTTTATTTTACAGGTAAAAGAGCTGATTTCTTTGGGGCAATGCCCAGCAAAAGGCCCTATTAAGGGCCATTGGTAGTTTATTGTAGGCTAGGGTTTTTTAATTTGGGGGGGCTTTTTTATTTTGATAGGGCTATTAGATTAGGTGTAATTAGTTTAAATATTTGATCATTTCTTTATTATTTTGTGTAACTTAGTGTTTTGTATTTTTTGTAACTTAGTTGTTATTTTTTTGTAACTTAGTAATTCTTTATAGTATATTGAAATAACTTGAGTAGGGTTAGGTTTTTAAATATGTAATATAGTTAATTTAATTGTTAGTTTAATGTAATTTTAGTATAATAGTTAGGGTAGGTTAATAAATAGTTTAATATAATTTATTTTAATTTTAAAGGTAAGTTTAAATTTATTATAAGGTAGGGATGGGGTAATTATAATGTAAAGTTAGCAGGTTGTTAGGTTTAGGGGTTAATAGCTTAATTTAGTTTATGGTGATGTGGGGGGCTGGCAGTTTAGGGGTTAATAGGTTTAGTAAGTGGTAGTGATGTGGGAGGCCGGGGGTTTAGGGGTTAATACATTTATTTAGTTGCAGAGGGGTCAGAGAGCGGCAGAATAGGGGTTAATACTTTTGTTTAGTTGCGGAGGGATCCGGGAGCGGCGGAACAGGGGTTAATAACTTTCTTTAGGTGGTGGCGGGTTCCGGGAGCGGCAGAATAGGGGTTAATAAATTTCTTTAGGTGGCGGCGGGGTCAGGGAGCGGCGGAATAGACGTTAATAATTTTATTTAGGTGGTGGCGGGGTCCGGGAGCGGTGGAATAGGGGTTAATATATTTATGTAGTTGCGATGGGCTCTGGGAGCAGTGGGATAGCGGTTAAAACATTATGTAGGTGGCGGCGATGTTGGGGTGTTTAGTCTCAGGGCTTATGTTAGGTGTAAACTTTACTGGTTTTCTAGTCTAGAAATCAATGGGATATCTGGCAGCATCGAACATAAGCTTTCGCTGCTTTCAGACTCCCATTGATTCCTATGGCATCCGCGGCCTACAGGGTGGCTGATTGAAAAGCAGGTACGCTGGGCCGGAATAGTGGCGAGCATACCTGTTAGGAATTTGATAACTAGCAAAAGTTGTCAGATAGTGCCAAATTTGTATTCGGAATATCTGTAATGACGTAAGCATCGATCTGTGTCGGATTGAGACCGGCGGATCACATGTTACATCACAAATTTCAACTTTTGCTGGTCTGTAGGCTTTGATAAATGGGGCAAATCAGGCTCGCCACAATTACGCTGCGGAATTCCAGTGTATTTGCGGTTGACAGCTTGATAAATATCCCTCTTTATGGGCATATAAAAACAGGTCTAGATTTAAACCATGCTCACAATCCATTAAGCAAGGAGAGAGGCTGTAAAGTAAGGCTCTACTACTTACGCTGAAAAGCTAGCAGTATACAACCGCCAAAATGAATAGTTGAGCAGCCAGAGAGCTTCTGGAACACCAACACTAAACTGCCAATACTACCATGCAAGAAACAGACCCAATAAAGCTGGTAACTAGAACCCGATAGCCACATAAGCTTACTGTGATTCAGCAACAGTTGTGTCCCAGTTCAGTGATGATTTGAGCAAAGATTCTTTGTTTTCCAGTAAAGGCAAAAGGATATGTGGATAACACTTGCTCAAGGGATCATGAAAGGAAATTTGAAAGGGCTTGTCTTCTTTCTTTACTAGAGCACCGGTCTTTTATGACTTTTTGCCTGACTACACTATACTTGTGCCCGGTTATTTTGTTATTTACTATTTTTAGACTATACTGCATTGTTGGCCAAAAAAGTATACCTATTTTCTGAAAGGCTTTCCTATGAATGGATTCCAGCTACCTACAAAGAAATGATAGTTCACATAGCCAAAGTATGAAATGGCCCTATCCACCTTAGGAACAGACTCCTAATGTTCAACAACAGAAACTGGCAAAAAAAAAATAATCTTTTAAAACCTTGCCAAAGAATAAAAAGGACTTCCTGGCTTAGAAAACTCCTATCTCAGAGACAGCATCATAAAAAAAACTCTGGAAACTAAGCAGCAGGTTACAAAAATAAATTGAAAAGATAATCCTCAGATACCTTATGATCTTAAAACCTCAAAATACATAACACCTTTTTAAAAAAAGAGAACAAAGATGTTAAACTAAACAAAAAAGAGAACAATTCTATATCCTGATTAGAGACAAACTAAGATAACCAGATAAAAACAACATTTGTGCTTGATAAATTATTTTCTTTCCTGGCATGGAGAGTCCACGATTCCATTCATTACAGTTGGGAAAATTCACCACCTGGATGAGGCAAAGACACCCTAGCCAGAGCTTAAGTATCCCTCCACTTCCCATACTCCCCCAGTCATTCAGCCGAGGGAATAAAGAAAAGGTAGGAGAACACTAGAGGTATATAGATGCCTGAAGGTTATCAAAATAAATGCCACATTAAAAATAAATCAGGGCGGATCATGGACTCCCCATGCCAGGATAGAAAATAATTTATCAGGTAAGCATACATTTTGTTTTCTTTCCAATGGCATGGAGTCCACGATTCTATTCATTACTGTTGGGAAGCTAATACCAAAGCCAGAGAGGACACAGAATGGACAGGGAGGGAGAACCAAAGACAGGCGGACCTAAACTGAAGGCACCCCCGCTTGAAGCACCTTACTCCCAAAAGATGCCTCAGCTGAGGCAAAAACATCAAACTTGTAAAATTTAGAAAAGGTATGTAAAGAGACCAAGTAAGCCGCCTTAAAGATTTGTTCCATGGAAATATCCTCTCAGGAGGCTGCTGTCCAGCTTCCTCAGAAGCCAAACGAATGACACTACTCATCTAAAAGGAAAGAGAAGTTGCAGTGGCTTTTTGACCTTTGCGCCTACCGGTGTACACCCCACAAACAAGGCAGAAAACTGCCTTAAATTCCTGGTAGCCTGGAGATAGAACTTTAAGACATGCACCACATCCAAAATATGAAGCAAATGTTCCTTCTGAAAAGAAGGGTTAGGACAAAGTGAAGGAACTACGATCTTCTGATTGATATTGCGGTCAGAGACCACCTTGGGAAGAAATCCCAATTTGGTACGACCTTGGGAAGAAATCCCAATTTGGTCCGAAAAACAGCCTTATCCACATGGAAAATAGGATAACGAGGATCATAGTGTATGGCAAATAATTCTGAAACTCTATGAGCAGAGGAAATAGCCAACAAAAAAAAAACTGTCAAAGATAAAAGTTTAATATCAAGAGAATGCATAGGCGCAAACTGAGACTGTTACAGAACACGAAGAACCAGATTGAGGCTCCAAGGAGGACCAACAGATTTAAACACAGGCCTGATTCTGACCAGACCTCATGGCTTCTCGCCCCACCCTAGGAGGCTAGCATCCGTAGTCACAATCTCCCACGATGGTCTCATAAACCACATGCCTTGAGACAGATGATCCTGACAGAGCCACCAAGAAAGAGACTCTTTTGAGTGGTTTTACAGGAGGATCCTCTGAATGATCGCCGTTCCATTGACTGAGCATACATAGTTGAACAGGTCTCAGATGGAAGCAAACAAAAGGATTAATGTCTATGGTGGCAACCATGAGACCAATTAATTACATGCACTGAGAAACTGAATATATGAAAGTCCCCAGTAAACAAACCCTGGTATTGGGAACCAGAGAACTCTTGTTCAGATTTATCTTTCACCCGTGAGTGCGAAGAAGAGACAAAAGAGTTTCTGTGAGATCTTGCTAAATGAAAAGATGGAGCCTGAACCAAGATATCGTCCAGGTATGGAGCCACAGCAATTCCTTGTGTCCTGGCTACCGTTAAAAGAGCCCCCAGCACCTTCATAAAAATCCAGGGAGCTGCAGCCAAACCAAAAGGGAGGGCTATAAATTGGAAATACTTGTCTAGATTAAAGCTATCTAGCTAATACTCTATCTGCAATTATAAAGTCCTTGCTTGCACATTTAACTTTAGCATAGCTGCTCAAGTAATAGATTCTATCTGCTTGAACTCTCTCAATATCAATATATTACATAGGTATGTGAATAATACTTCTGAGAGTCATGTATCTAAATATGAAACATTTTACTTGGTTTGTATAATATCACGAAGTTAGATACAAACAATATTTTTTGCATTATTAAATTCAGAAATAATGCTGTAACAAGAAGACCTGTTAATATTTTGGATGTCAGATTGCAAGATTAAAGCTAATAAGCTAATACTATCTGTAATTATAAAGTCCTTGCTTGCACAGTTAACTTTAGCACAGCTATTCAGTGTAATAGTTCTGCCTGCTTAAGCCCCTTCTATAGCAAGGGCTAGATTAACGTTTAACTGACTTGTTTCACTAACACAGCACAACGTCTGATCTCAGAATATAACACACATTTACAAGCTATTGGCAATCAACAGTTATAGAGAGTAAGAGGTTAAAAAAAATTAGAGTATAAACTCTCTGAAGCCAGACCCCTGACACGTGTTTTGCTCACGCTTCCTCAGAGGGGATATTGGCAATAAAAAAGAAGGCCAAGGTCTATCTCTAGATACCCCCTCCTATGGAGGGCTAACAGAAACACCTCCTAGACTAGGGACCCTACCCCAGAGTGGGGAAACAATGTGGTCAGAGATCCAATTCCTAGTTCTCCACTCCTGGATGTGGATAAATGGTAACTGACAATGATATGTCTCTGATTATTGAAGATTAACATAAGACCTAAAGGAGATGATGCCCAAAATGAAAGCGATATAAACAGGCGAAACAAAGTTGAGGCCACAACCGAAGTATTGAAGATGGCCACTAAATACAGTTGATGGGAATCTTCCTCCAGGCACCAGGTTCCCTTAATCCTCAGAGAATCTCACATAGCGCCCCACCATAACAAGTTCACATTTGTGGTAAAAAAATATCCAGGGCGGATGTCCAGAATGCCAATGTTGCCAGAGCCCGGGAGCATTCTGCTGCCCAAATATGTATAAACCCCCACCTGGAGCATAATAAATATCTGAGTTGTTCCCCACACATACTCCCTCCACCGGGGAGAATAAACCAGTAGAGCACCCAAGAAATCTTGCTAAGTAACAGAGCCGGTTAAAGTGGCTCCTAACTAACCAGCAGGACATACACATAGGGTCTACTCCCACTGGGAGCTTTGCACCCACATCCCTTGTGTCTATCTAGGGGATAAACATTTTCCTTCCCTCAGATCCATCTACTTAGGGCACCCCAAGGAAAATAAAAGGGCTTACCAGAACAATGTCTTAACCCTAGATACTGTCTCACAAAGGATTAAAGTGTCACTGACACTGGCATCCTTTAAGGAAAAGGGAGAATGGCTTCAGAATGATGGTAAAGAAGCATGAGAACTTTTCAGCGACCACTAGCAGCCAACAGACACATTATTCTACTTAGATATTTACATGGTCTCACTTCCCCTGCCCTCTCTTGAAGGAAAACAATCCATACGAGGGCCAAATAAACTTCTTTAGCAGAGCACCTCTTCCCTGCCTACCTCCTTGAAATGAGGCAAAGAACTACTGAGAGGGTAGGGGAAGTGAAAGGGATATTTTAATGTTCAGTTTGGGGTATATTTGCCTCCTCCTACTGTCCAGGTGAAGTATTTTCCATAGGTTATGGATGTTTTCATGAACCCTCACTACCATTAGAAGGAAATCAGTAAACTTGCAGTGCACTCACTTAACATTAGTATGAAAGTGTTCAGAGGAACTAGCTTCTAAAGTAGTTTTAGGGACAAAAATAGAAGGCTCCATGATAGTGAAAACTGCAAAAAAGTATAACCAAACTATTAATGCACAGAAAAATAGAGCACCTTAAAAAGCAGATGTCAAAATAGCAAGCTCAAAAACAGAAAGGGAACACGTAGGAGAACTGACATGAGTAAAAAACAAAAAGGAAAAGCACGCAAAAATAATTTGTTAAAATTAAATGTTAAAATTAAAAAGGAGCCATACTAAACAAATAAATAAAAATACATATTAAATACTGTCCCCAGGCTACAGAGTACAATAGTGTACAAACTATATAGCTCAACTGTGCACCTACATACTAATTTATGTAAGAACTTAAATTCATTTCTTTCATATTGGCAAGAGTCCATGAGCTAGAGACGCATGGGATATACAATCCTACCAGGAGGGGCAAAGTTTCCCAAACCTCAAAATGCTTATAAATACACCCCTCACCACACCCACAATTCAGTTTAACGAACAGCCAAGTAGTGGGGTGATAAAGAAAGGAGTAAAAAGCATCAACAAAGGAATCTGGAAATAATTGTGCTTTATACAAAAAAATCATAACCACCATAAGAAAAGGGTGGGCCTCATGGACTCTTGCCAATATGAAAGAAATTCATTTATCAGGTAAGTTCTTACATAAATTATGTGTGGTATCCCACTGAGGAATACAAAAGGCACGCTGTTATGGGTAAAGAGGAAATGTATAAATGATTGCATATAAATATTCAGATTTTCACAAAAGATATGAAATAATAAAATGAAACAATTAGGGATGTATAATACCAATGTAGTGATCCAACAAATTGGACTGTATATGAATAGTTACTATGTCCTTTGTCGAGTAAATCTGACTCGGCTGTTGACTGTAAGAAACCAGTAGTATAAGTCTGTTTCTTTGAGGTTGTCTTGTTAGTTGGTGCTTTATTGAAGGCAGCTCCTCTTGTTCCCAGAGAGCGGGGATGTAGCTGTTTAGAAAAGGAGATAGAGAGGGCGCCACATAGTGTGATATAGTTTTAAGCAGAGTGGTAAAAATCTGTAGCGGTGGTGTACTTACCAGATAATGTTGTACTGTGCTGTGACCAGTACTGTCTCGCCTGTTAGCACTTAAATCAGTGGCTAGTACACTGCCACTCTGAAAGACTCTATCTGGCAGTGTACTAGTCACTGATTTAAGTGCTAGCAGGCGAGACAGTACTGGTCACAGCACAGTACAACCTTATCTGGTAAGCACACCACCGCTACAGATTTTTACCACTCTGCTTAAAACTATATCACACTATGTGGCGCCCTCTCTATCTCCTTTTCTTACATAAATTATGTTTTCTTTCATGTAATTGGCAAGAGTCCATGAGCTAGTGACGTATGGGATATCAAATACCCAAGATGTGGAACTCCACGCAAGAGTCACTAGAGAGGGAGGGATAAAAATAAATAACAGCCATATGCTGAAAAATAAATCCACAACCCAAAATATAAGTTATTCTCATAAAGAAAAGAAAAACTTAAAACATCAGCAGAAGAATCAAACTGAAACAGCTGCCTGAAGAATTTTTCTACCAAAAACTGCTTCTGAAGAAGCAAATACATCAAAACGGTAGAATTTAGTAAATGTATGTAAAGAAGACCAAGTTGCCGCTTGCAAATTTGATCAACTGAAGCTTCATTCTTAAAAGCCCACGAAGTGGAGACTGATCTAGTAGAATGAGCTGTAATTCTCTGAGGCAGGGTCTGACCCGACTCCAAATAAGCTTGATGAATCAAAAGCTTAACCAAGAAGCCAAGGAAATAGCAGAGGCCTTCTGACCTTTCCTAGGACTAGAAAATACAACAAATAGACTAGAAGTCTTTCTGAAATCTTTAGTAGCTTCAACATAATATTTCAAAGCTCTCACCACATCCAAAGAATGTAAGGATCTTTCCAAAGAATTCTTAAGATTAGGACACAAGGAAAGGACAACAATTTCTCTACTAATGTTGTTAGAATTCACAACCTTAGGAAAAAATTTAAATGAAGTCCGCAAAAAACGCCTTATCCTGATGATAAATCAGAAAAGGAGATTCACAAGAAAGAGCAGATAGCTCAGAAACTCTTCTAGCAGAAGAGATGGTCAAAAGGAACAATACTTTCCAAGAAAGTAGTTAAATGACCAAAGAATGCATAGGCTCAATATGGAGAAGCCTGTAAAGCTTCCAAAACAAATTAAGACTCCAAGGAGGAGAGATTGATTTAATGACAGGCTTAAATATGAACTAAAGCCTGTACAAAACAGTGAATTTCAGGAAGTTTAGCAATCTTACTGTGAATAAAACAGAAAGAGCAGAGATTTGTCCCTTCAAGGAACTTGCAGACAAAACCTTATCCAAACCATACTGAAGAAACTGAAAAATTCTTGCAACTCTAAAAGAATGCCAAGAGAATTAATGAGAAGAATACCATAAAATGTAAATCTTCCAAACTCGATAATAAATCTTTCAAGAGACAGATTTACGAGCTTGTAACATAGTATTAATCACTGAGTCAGAGAAACCTCTGACTTAGCACTAAATGATCAATTTCCATACCTTCAAATTTAATGATTTGAAAATCTGATGGAAAAACGGACCTTGAGACAGTAGGTCTGGCCTTAACAGAAGTGGCCAAGGTTGGCAGCTGGACATCCGAACAAGACCCGCATACCAAAACCTGTGAGATCATGCTGGAGCCACCAGCAACACAAATGATTGTTTCATGATGATTCTGGAGATCATTCTTGGAAGAACTAGAGGTGGAAAAATATAAGTAGGTTGATAATACCAAGGAAGTGTCAGCGCACCCACTGTTTCCACCTGAAAATCCCTGAACCTGGACAGGCATCTGGGAAGTCTCTTGTTTAGATGAGATGCCATCAGATCTATCTGTAGAAGACCATAAATCTGAACAATCTGAGAAAACACATCTGGATGGAGGAACCACTCCCCAGGATGTAAAGTCTGACGGCTGAGATAATCCGCCTCCCAATGTCTATACCTGGGATATGCACCACAGAAATTAGACAGGAGCTGGATTCTGCCCAAGCAAGTATCCAAGATACTTCTTCATAGCTTGTGGACTGTGAGTCCCATCCTGCTGAATGACAAATGCCATTGTATGTTTGAAAATAAATGAACAGTTCTCTCTTTAACAGAGGCCAAAACTGAAGAGCTCTGAGAATTGCACGGAGTTCTAAATATTGATTGGTAATCTCGCCTCTTGAGATTTCCAAACCCCTTGTGCTGTCAGAGAACCCCAAACAGCTCCCCAACCTGAAAGACTTGCATCTGTAGAGATCATAGTCCAGGTTAGCCGAACAAAGAAGCCCCTTGAACTTAACGCTGGTCATTTACCACCACGTCAGAGTGTGTCAAACATTGGGATTTAAGGATATAAATTGTGATATCTTTGTATAATCCCTGCACCATGGATTCAGCAAACAAAGCTGGAGAGGTCTAATGTGAGAACGAGCAAAGGGAATTGCGTCCAATGCTGCAGTCAGCATTCCATGCACATAACCACTGAAGGGAATGACTGAGACTGAAGGTGCCGACAGGCTGCAACCATTTTCAAATGTCTCTTGTTTGTTAGAGACAGAGTCATGGACACTGAATCTATCTGGAAACCTAAAAAGGTGACCCTTGTCTGAGGAATCAAGAAACTTTTTGGAAAATTGATCCTCCAAACATGTTTCCGAAGAAACAACACTAGTTGAATAGTGTGAGATTCTGCAGAACAGAAAGACTGAGCTAGTACCAAGATATCGTCCAAATAAGGAAACACTGCAATACCCTGCTCTCTGGTTTCCATAAAGCAGGGCACCAAGAACCTTTAAAAAAGATACTTTGAGCGGTTGCTAGTCCAAATGGAAAAGCAACAAATTGGTAACGCTTATCTAGAAAAGAGAATCTCAGGAACTGATAATGATCTGAATGAATCGGAATATGAAGGTATACATCCTGCAATCCAATGTGGACCTAAAATGTCCTTGCTGAATAAAAGGCAGAACAGACCTTAAAGTAACCAATTGAAAAATTGGTACTCTTACATAACGATTCAAAATCTTCAGAACCAGAATTGGTCTGAAAGAAAATTTCCTTCTTTGGGACAATGAATAGATTTGAATAAAACCCCAGACCTTGTCCCTGAAAAGGAACTGGCATGACTACCCCTGAAACTCCAGGCCTGAAACACACTTCAGGAAAGCCTGAGCTTTAACTTGATTTGCTGGGATGCGTGAGAGAAAAAAGTCTTCTCACAGGAGGATTTCTCAGAATCCTATTCGAAACCCCTGAGAGACAAAACTCTGAAACCATTGATTTGGACCGAATTTATCCAAAACATTCCTGATAAAACCTAAATCTGCCCCCTACCAGCTGAAGGAAGGAATAGGATTTTGTTCCTTATTTGACAAAAAGAACGAAAACGATTTAGAAGCTTTATATTTACCCTTAGGTCTCTTATTACCTTGGAAGAAAGAGATAGCAATCTAGACAATCTAGAAAGAGATAGCATTCCAAGATTTAAGGCCTCAAAACTCTTGTAGCTAAAAATAGATAAAGAAATAGATCTAACATCAATCTTGATGATATAAAAAAATGGCATCAGAACTGATTAGTATGCTGCAGTAAGCGAACAATACTAGATAAATCAGAATCCAATTCTTGTTGCGCTAAATCTCCAACAAAAAAGTTGATGCAGCTGCAACATCAGCCAAAGAAAATTGCAGGCCTGAGACGATATGAATATAAATAAGCTTTCCTTAGATAAGATTCAAGTTTTCTATATAAAGGAAACTAAGTACTACCTCCGATAGGAAAAGAGGTAAGTTCAGCAAGAGTATATATAGCCCCATCAACTTTGAGGATCTTTTCCCAAAACTCTATAGAAATTGCTGGTAAAAGGATACAATTTTTTAAACCTTGAAGAAGGAATAAAATAAGTACCCGGCTAATTCCATTCCTTAGAAATTATAAGAGAAATAGCAACAGGAACAGAAAAAAACCTCTGGAGTAACCACAGGAGGTTTAAAAACAGAATTTACTAGTTCTAATATCAAGAGGACTAGTTTCCATGATATCCAAAATAATTAACACTTCTTAACAAAGATAAGTAGATTTGTTAGTGTCAATATCTGAGGAAAGATCTTCTGAATCAGATAGATCCTCATCAGAAGAGGATAATTCATTATGTTGTCGGTCATTTGAAATTTCATCAACCTTATGAGAAGTTTTAAAAGACCTTTATATTAATTAGAAGGCAGAATAGCAGACAAAGCCTTCTGAATAGAATCAGTAACAAATTCTTTAAATTTCATAGGTATAACATGTACATTAAAAGTTGAAGGAACAACAACAGGAAATGTACTATTAACTGATGGACAATACCTGCATGTAAAAGTTTATCATGATAACCAATACAATGACATTCGGAAATAAAATGCACTTAGCTTTAGTAGAACCGACATCAGGCAGCAAAGTTCCAACAGATACTTCTGAGGCAGGATCAGTTTGAGACATCTTGCAAAATGTAAAATAAAAAAGAACATATAAAGCAAAATTTGTCAAGTTCCTTATATGACAGTTTCAGGAATGGGAAAAAAATGCAAATAGCATAGCCCTCTGACATAGAAAAAGGCAAGAGGCAAAAAGCAATTGGGCAATAAATAATGAAAAAAGTTTAGCGCCAACGTAACTGAAATTTTTTTTGCCGCCAACCATGTCCGGAAATGACACACTTGCGTCACTAACGTGTGAACATGTGAACGTGTGAACATCTGCGTCAATTACAACGCCGGAAACGATGAACTTGCGTCAACGGACATGCCTTTCGCACCCAAAAAATTTTTGCGCCAGGTATGACGCAATAAAGTGTAGCATTTGGCGCACCCGCGAGCCTAAGTCAGTCCGCAATTTGAAACAAAGTAGTCAATTGAAAAAAAGACTAAACTCCAGGTAACAAAAATATTTCTTAATATTAACTTCCCCAAATAGGAAACTGACAATCTTCAAAAGGAAATACATGAACCTGACTCATGGCAAATATAAGTACAATACATATATTTAGAACTTTATATAAATGCATAAAGTGCCAAAACCATAGCTGAGGTGTCTTAAGTAATAAAAACATACTTACCCAAAGACACCCATCCACATATAGCAGATAGCCAAACCAGTACTGAAACAGTTATCAGTAGAGGTAATGGTATATGAGAGTATATCGTCGATCTGAAAAGGGAGGTAGGAGATGCATCTCTACGACCGATAACAGAGAACCTATGAAAAAGACACCCGTTAGGAAAATAATTGCATTCAACAGGTGATACTCTCCACGTCCCTCTGACATTTGTTGTACTCTGAGAGGAATCAGGCTTCAAAATGCTGAGAAGTGCATATCAACGTAGAAATCTTAGCACAAACTTACTTCACCACCTCCATAGGAGGCAAAGTTTGTAAAACTGAATTGTGGGTGTGCTAAGGGGTGTATTTATAGGCATTTTGAGGTTTGGGAAACTTTGCCCCTCCTGGTAGGATTGTATATCCCATATGTCACTAGCTCATGTACTCTTGCCAATTACATGAAAGAAATATACTCACCCATAGGCACCCAGCTATATCTTCTAACTGGGACCCAATAGATAGCTAAGCCAGTGTAATTGTGCCACTACCACATTCTCCGAAGTCCACAAGCTATCACATCCCAACATACCAGAGCTTTAAATCCCTCCCACGTACCCTGAATCCTCAGTCATACATATATACAGTCTTTTATAAGATGGTGCGAGTCCATGAGTATGTAGAGGACCAAGCTGCCTTTACAAATCTTACAGATCAATTGAAGCCTCATTCCAAAAACCCAAGAAGTGGCAACTGCTCTAGTACCACGAGCAGTTATAAGCTCAGGAGGGGTCTTCCCTACAAGCAAATATGTCTTACTAATTAAGGCTTTAAGCCAAGCAGCTAAGCTAACAAATTAAAATAACACATATATCACATGCAAATATGTCACAAAGATGTGTTATCATGTAACTCAAGTCCCATCTCAAAAGAGAAAATATTTAGGCAGTGTGTTGTATTATAGATAATATTGATAGACATCCATTTGGATACGATATATAACTCCTTAAATGACTTGCTTTTAACTTAAGCCACAGGA